>NW_027552903.1:0-52532 GCF_045843805.1 Urocitellus parryii
ACGAATCTTGATGATACTTCCATTTAATGATCAGTACACCAATCCCACTTGGCTCAACAAATTTCGTTCTTCTAGGTTAAACCGTTCCTTTGCAGTAACCGTTTTCATGTTTACGTTTCACTCTGTTTTCTCCTATATGGATACATGTAGTTGGAACTCTAATTCAAACACGGTTTGTGGTAGCTCTTTGAAACTTGGCACAATAATGTAGTTCCATGTTCTGTCGCTATGGTTTGTGTGCCATTGAAGTAGCCCCCAAGCAGAGACTGACGAGAATCACTTTCCTTGAAAGGGTTGCGAAGCTTCCAAAAAACTACGAGTTTCCTGAAATCTCAGCAAACATTTTTTCACCCAATCTTGATGATCCTTGCAGGTAGTTATCAGTACACGAATCCCACTTTTCTCACCAAATTTCGTTCTTCTAGGTTAAACCGTTCCTTTGCAGTAACCGTTTTCATGTTTAGGTTTCACTCTGTTTTCTCCTATATGGATACATGTAGTTGGAACTCTAAATCAAACACGGTTTGTGCTAGCTCTTTGAAACTTGGCACAATAATGTAGTACCAAGATCTATCGCTATGGTTTATTTCCTAGTGAAGTAGCCCTAAGCAGAGACTGACGAGAATCACATTCATTGAAAGGGGTTTCCAAGCTTGCAAAAATTACGAGTTTCCTGAAATCTCAGCAAACATTTTTTCACCGAATCTTGATGATACTTCCATTTAATGATCAGTACACCAATCCCACTTGGCTCACCAAATTTCCTTCTTCTGGGTTAAACCGTTCCTTTGCAGTAACCGTTTTCATGTTTAGGTTTCACTCTGTTTTATCCTATATTGATACATGTAGTTGGAACTCTAATTCAAACACGGATTGTGCTAGCTCTTTGAAACTTGGCATAATAATGTAGTTCCAAGTTCTATCGCTATGGTTTGTGTGCCATTGAAGTAGCCCGAAGCAGAGACTGACGAGAATCACTTTCCTTGAAAGGGTTGCCAAGCTTCCAAAAAACTACGAGTTTCCTGAAATCTCAGCAAACATTTTTTCACCCAATCTTGATGATCCTTGCAGGTAGTTTTCAGTACATGAATCCCACTTGGCTCACCAAATTTCGTTCTTCTAGGTTAAACCGTTCCTTTGCAGTAACCGTTTTCATATTTAGGTTCACTCTGTTTTCTCCTATATGGATACATGTAGTTGGAACTCTAAATCAAACACGGTTTGTGCTAGCTCTTTGAAACTTTGAACAATAATGTAGTTCCAGTTCTATCGCTATGGTTTGTGTCCTATTTAAGTAGCCCCAAGCAGAGACTGACGAGAATTCCTTTCAATGTAAGGGTTGCCAAGCTTCCAAAAACTACGAGTTTCCGGAAATCTCAACAAACATTTGTTCACCGAATCTTCATGATACTTCCATTAAATGATCAGTACACCAATACCACTTGGCTCACCAAATTTCGTTCTTCTAGGTTAAACCGTTCCTTTGCAGTAACCGTTTTCATGTTTACGTTTCACTCTGTTTTCTCCTATATGGATACATGTAGTTGGAACTCTAATTCAAACACGGTTTGTGCTAGCTCTTTGAAACTTGGCACAATAATGTAGTTCCAAGTTCTATCGCTATGGTTTGTGTGCCATTGAAGTAGCCCCAAGGAGAGACTGACGAGAATCACTTTCCTTGAAAGGGTTGCCAAGCTTCCAAAAAACTACGAGTTTCCTGAAATCTCAGCAAACATTTTTTCACCCAATCTTGATGATCCGTTCAGGTAGTTATCAGTACACGAATCCCACTTGGCTCACCAAATTTCGTTCTTCTAGGTTAAACCGTTCCTTTGCAGTAACCGTTTTCATGTTTAGGTTTCACTCTGTTTTCATTTATATGGATACATGTAGTTGGAACTCTAAATCAAACACGGTTTGTGCTAGCTCTTTGAAACTTTGCACAATAATGTAGTTCCAAGTTCTATCGTATGATTTGTGTGCCATTGAAGTAGCCCCAAGCAGAGACTGACGAGGATCACTTTCATTGAAAGGGGTTGCCAAGCTTCCAAAAAACTACGAGTTTCCTGAAATCTCAGCAAACATTTTTTCACCCAATCTTGATGATCCTTGCAGGTAGTTATCAGTACACGAATCCCACTTGGCTCACCAAATTTCGTTCTTCTAGGTCAAACCGTTCCTTTGCAGTAACCGTTTTCATGTTTAGGTTTCACTCTGTTTTCTCCTATATGGATACATGTATTTGGAACTCTAAATCAAACACGGTTTGTGCTAGCTCTTTGAAACTTGGCACAATAATGTAGTACCAAGTTCTATCGCTATGGTTTATTTCCTAGTGAAGTAGCCCCAAGCAGAGACTGACGAGAATCACTTTCATTGAAAGGGGTTGCCAAGCTTCCAAAAAACTACGACTTTCCTGAAATCTCAGCAAATATTTTTTCACCCAATCTTGATGATACTTGCAGGTAGTTATCAGTACACGAATCCCACTTGGCTCACTCAATTTCGTTCTTCTAGGTTAAACGTTCCTTTGCAGTAACCGTTTTCATGTTTAGGTTTCACTCTGTTTTCTCCTATATGGATACATGTAGTTGGAATTCTAAATCAAACACGATTTGTGCTAGCTCTTTGAAACTTGGCACAATAATGTAGTTCCAAGTTCTATCGCTATGATTTGTGTCCTATTGATTTAGCCCCAAGCAGAGACTGACGAGAATCACTTTCATTGAAAGGGGTTTCCAAGCTTCCAAAAAACTACGAGTTTCCTGAAATCTCAGCAAACATTTTTTCACCCAATCTTGATGATACTTCCATTTAATGATCAGTACACCAATCCCACTTGGCTCACCAAATTTCGTTCTTCTAGGTTAAACCGTTCCTTTGCAGTATCCGTTTTCATGTTTAGGTTTCACTCTGTTTTCTCCTATATGGATACATGTAGTTGGAACTCTAAATCAAACACGGTTTGTGCTAGCTCTTTGAAACTTGGCACAATAATGTAGTTCCAAGTTCTATCGCTATGGTTTGTGTCCTATTTAAGTAGCCCCAAGCAGAGACTGACGAGAATCCCTTTCATTGAAAGGGTTGCCAAGCTTCCAAAAACTACGAGTTTCCGGAAATCTCAACAAACATTTGTTCACCGAATCTTCATGATACTTCCATTTAATGATCAGTACACCAATCCACTTGGCTCACCAATTTCGTTCTTCTAGGTTAAACCGTTCCTTTGCAGTAACCGTTTTCATTATTACGTTTCACTCTGTTTTCTCCTATATGGATACATGTAGTTGGAACTCTAATTCAAACACGGTTTGTGCTAGCTCTTTGAAACTTGGCACAATAATGTAGTTCCAAGTTCTATCGCTATGGTTTGTGTGCCATTGAAGTAGCCCCAAGGAGAGACTGACGAGAATCACTTTCCTTGAAAGGGTTGCTAAGCTTCCAAAAAACTACGAGTTTCCTGAAATCTCAGCAAACATTTTTTCACCCAATCTTGATGATCTGTTCAGGTAGTTATCAGTACACGAATCCCACTTGGCTCACTCAATTTCGTTCTTCTAGGTTAAACCGTTCCTTTGCAGTAACCGTTTTCATGTTTAGGTTTCACTCTGTTTTCTCCTATATGGATACATGTAGTTGGAATTGTAAATCAAACACGATTTGTGCTAGCTCTTTGAAACTTGGCACAATAATGTAGTTCCAAGTTCTATCGCTATGATTTGTGTCCTATTGATGTAGCCTCAAGCAGAGACTGACGAGAATCACTTTCATTGAAGGGGTTTCCAAGCTTCCAAAAAACTACGAGTTTCCTGAAATCTCAGCAAACATTTTTTCACCCAATCTTGATGACACTTCCATTTAATGATCAGTACACCAATCCCACTTGGCTCACCAAATTTCGTTCTTCTAGGTTAAACCGTTCCTTTGCAGTAACCGTTTTCATGTTTAGGTTTCACTCTGTTTTCTCCTATATGGATACATGTAGTTGGAACACTAAATCAAACACGGTTTGTGCTACCTCTTTGAAACTTGGCACAATAATGTAGGACCAAGTTCTATCGCTATGGTTTATTTCCTAGTGACGTAGCCCCAAGCAGAGACTGACGAGAATCCCTTTCATTGAAAGGGGTTGCCAAGCTTCCAAAAAACTACGAGTTTCCTGAAATCTCAGCAAACATTTTTTCAACGAATCTTGATGATACTTCCATTTAATGATCAGTACACCAATCCCACTTGGCTCAAAAATTTCGTTCTTCTAGGTTAAACCGTTCCTTTGCAGTAACCGTTTTCATGTTTACGTTTCACTCTGTTTCTCCTATATGGATACATGTAGTTGGAACTCTAATTCAAACACGGTTTTTGCTAGCTCTTTGAAACTTGGCACAATAATGTAGTTCCATGTTCTGTCGCTATGGTTTGTGTGCCATTGAAGTAGACCCAAGCAGAGACTGACGAGAATCACTTTCATTGAAAGGAGTTGCCAAGCTTCCAAAAAACTACGAGTTTCCTGAAATCTCAGCAAACATTTTTTCACCCAATCTGATGATACTTGCAGGTAGTTATCAGTACACGAATCCCACTTGGCTCACTCAATTTCGTTAATTTAGGTTAAACCGTTCCTTTGCAGAAACCGTTTTCATGTTTAGGTTTCACTCCGTTTTCTCCTATATGGATACATGTATTTGGAACTCTAAATCAAACACGGTTTGTGCTAGCTCTTTGAAACTTGGCACAATAATGTAGTTCCAAGTTCTATCGCTATGGTTTGTGTGCCATTGAAGTAGCCCCAAGCAGAGACTGACGAGGATCACTTTCATTGAAAGGGGTTTCCAAGCTTCCAAAAAACTACGAGTTTCCTGAAATTTCAGCAAACATTTTTTCACCCAATCTTGATGATCCTTGCAGGTAGTTATCAGTACACGAATCCACTTGGCTCACTCAATTTCGTTCTTCTAGGTTAAACCGTTCCTTTGCAGTAACCGTTTTCATGTTTAGGTTTCACTCTGTTTTCTCCTATATGGATACATGTATTTGGAACTCTAAATCAAACACGGTTTGTGCTAGCTCTTTGAAACTTGGCACAATTATGTAGTACCAAGTTCTATCGCTATGGTTTATTTCCTAGTGAAGTAGCCCCAAGCAGAGACTGACGAGAATCACTTTCATTGAAAGGGTTGCCAAGCTTCCAAAAAACTACGAGTGTCAGGAAATCTCAGCAAACATTTTTTCACCCAATCTTGATGATACTTTCAGGTAGTTATCAGTACAGGAATCCCACATGGCTCACTCAATTTCGTTAATTTAGGTCAAACCGTTCCTTTGCAGAAACCGTTTTCATGTTTAGGTTTCACTCTGTTTTCTCCTATATGGATACATGGAGTTGGAATTCTAAATCAAACACGGTTTGTGCTAGGTGTTTGAAACTTGGCACAATAATGTAGGTCCAAATTCTATCGCTATGGTTTGTGTGCCATTGAAGTAGCCCCTAGCAGAGACTGACGAGAAACACTTTCCTTGAAAGGGATTGCCAAGCTTCCAAAAAACTACGAGTTTCCTGAAATCTCAGCAAACATTTTTTCACCCAATCTTGATGATACTTCCATTTAATGATCAGTACACCAATCCCACTTGGCTCACCAAATTTCATTCTTCTAGGTTAAACCGTTCCTTTGCAGTAACCGTTTTCATGTTTAGGTTTCACTCTGTTTTCTCCTATATGGATACATGTATTTGGAACTCTAAATCAAACACGGTTTGTGCTATCTCTTTGAAACTTGGCACAATAATGTAATTCCAAGTTGTACCGCTATGGTTTGTGTGCTAATGAAGTAGCCCCAAGCAGAGACTGACGAGAATCACTTTCATTGAAAGGGATTGCCAAGCTTCCAAAAAACTACGAGTTTCCTGAAATCTCAGCAAATATTTTTTCACCCAATCTTGATGATCCGTTCAGGTAGTTATCAGTACACGAATCCCACTTGGCTCACTCAATTTCGTTCTTCTAGGTTAAACCGTTCCTTTGCAGTAACCGTTTTCATGTTTTAGGTTTCACTCTGTTTTCTCCTATATGGATACATGTAGTTGGAATTCTAAATCAAACACGATTTGTGCTAGCTCTTTGAAACTTGGCACAATAATGTAGTTCCAAGTTCTATCGCTATGATTTGTGTCCTATTGATGTAGCCCCATGCAGAGACTGACGAGAATCCCTTTCATTGAAAGGGGTTGCCAAGCTTCCAAAAAACTACGAGTTTCCTGAAATCTCAGCAAACATTTTTTCACCCAATTTGATGATACTTCCATTTAATGATCAGTACACCAATCCCACTTGGCTCACCAAATTTCGTTCTTCTAGGTTAAACCGTTCCTTTGCAGTAACCGTTTTCATGTTTAGGTTTCACTCTGTTTTCTCCAATATGGATACATGTAGTTGGAACTCTAAATCAAACACGGTTTGTGCTACCTCTTTGAAACTTGGCACAATAATGTAGTACCAAGTTCTATCGCTATGGTTTATTTCCTAGTGAAGTAGCCCCAAGCACAGACTGACGAGAATCCCTTTCATTGAAAGGGGTTGCCAAGCTTCCAAAAAACTACGAGTTTCCTGAAATCTCAGCAAACATTTTTTCACCGAATCTTGATGATACTTCCATTTAATGATCAGTACACCAATCCCACTTGGCTCACCAAATTTCGTTCTTCTAGGTTAAACCGTTCCTTTGCAGTAACCGTTTTCATGTTTAGGTTTCACTCTGTTTTCATTTATATGGATACATGTAGTTGGAACTCTAAATCAAACACGGTTTGTGCTAGCTCTTTGAAACTTTGCACAATAATGTAGTTCCAAGTTCTATCGTATGATTTGTGTGCCATTGAAGTAGCCCCAAGCAGAGACTGACGAGTATCACTTTCATTGAAAGGTGTTGCCAAGCTTCCAAAAAACTACGAGTTTCCTGAAATCTCAGCAAACATTTTTTCACCCAATCTTGATGATCCTTGCAGGTAGTTATCAGTACACGAATCCCACTTGGCTCACCAAATTTCGTTCTTCTAGGTCAAACCGTTCCTTTGCAGTAACCGTTTTCATGTTTAGGTTTCACTCTGTTTTCTCCTATATGGATACATGTATTTGGAACTCTAAATCAAACACGGTTTGTGCTAGCTCTTTGAAACTTGGCACAATAATGTAGTACCAAGTTCTATCGCTATGGTTTATTTCCTAGTGAAGTAGCCCCAAGCAGAGACTGACGAGAATCACTTTCATTGAAAGGGGTTGCCAAGCTTCCAAAAAACTACGACTTTCCTGAAATCTCAGCAAATATTTTTTCACCCAATCTTGATGATACTTGCAGGTAGTTATCAGTACACGAATCCCACTTGGCTCACTCAATTTCGTTCTTCTAGGTTAAACCGTTCCTTTGCAGTAACCGTTTTCATGTTTAGGTTTCACTCTGTTTTCTCCTATATGGATACATGTAGTTGGAATTCTACATCAAACACGATTTGTGCTAGCTCTTTGAAACTTGGCACAATAATGTAGTTCCAAGTTCTATCGCTATGATTTGTGTCCTATTGATGTAGCCCCAAGCAGAGACTGACGAGAATCACTTTCATTGAAAGGGGTTTCCAAGCTTCCAAAAAACTACGAGTTTCCTGAAATCTCAGCAAACATTTTTTCACCCAATCTTGATGATACTTCCATTTAATGATCAGTACACCAATCCCACTTGGCTCACCAAATTTCGTTCTTCTAGGTTAAACCGTTCCTTTGCAGTATCCGTTTTCATGTTTAGGTTTCACTCTGTTTTCTCCTATATGGATACATGTAGTTGGAACTCTAAATCAAACACGGTTTGTGCTAGCTCTTTGAAACTTGGCACAATAATGTAGTTCCAAGTTCTATCGCTATGGTTTGTGTCCTATTTAAGTAGCCCCAAGCAGAGACTGACGAGAATCCCTTTCATTGAAAGGGTTGCCAAGCTTCCAAAAACTACGAGTTTCCGGAATCTCAACAAACATTTGTTCACCGAATCTTCATGATACTTCCATTTAATGATCAGTACACCAATCCCACTTGGCTCACCAAATTTCGTTCTTCTAGGTTAAACCGTTCCTTTGCAGTAACCGTTTTCATTATTACGTTTCACTCTGTTTTCTCCTATATGGATACATGTAGTTGGAACTCTAATTCAAACACGGTTTGTGCTAGCTCTTTGAAACTTGGCACAATAATGTAGTTCCAAGTTCTATCGCTATGGTTTGTGTGCCATTGAAGTAGCCCCAAGGAGAGACTGACGAGAATCACTTTCCTTGAAAGGGTTGCTAAGCTTCCAAAAAACTACGAGTTTCCTGAAATCTCAGCAAACATTTTTTCACCCAATCTTGATGATCTGTTCAGGTAGTTATCAGTACACGAATCCCACTTGGCTCACTCAATTTCGTTCTTCTAGGTTAAACCGTTCCTTTGCAGTAACCGTTTTCATGTTTAGGTTTCACTCTGTTTTCTCCTATATGGATACATGTAGTTGGAATTGTAAATCAAACACGATTTGTGCTAGCTCTTTGAAACTTGGCACAATAATGTAGTTCCAAGTTCTATCGCTATGATTTGTGTCCTATTGATGTAGCCTCAAGCAGAGACTGACGAGAATCACTTTCATTGAAAGGGGTTTCCAAGCTTCCAAAAAACTACGAGTTTCCTGAAATCTCAGCAAACATTTTTTCACCCAATCTTGATGACACTTCCATTTAATGATCAGTACACCAATCCCACTTGGCTCACCAAATTTCGTTCTTCTAGGTTAAACCGTTCCTTTGCAGTAACCGTTTTCATGTTTAGGTTTCACTCTGTTTTCTCCTATATGGATACATGTAGTTGGAACACTAAATCAAACACGGTTTGTGCTACCTCTTTGAAACTTGGCACAATAATATAGGACCAAGTTCTATCGCTATGGTTTATTTCCTAGTGACGTAGCCCCAAGCAGAGACTGACGAGAATCCCTTTCATTGAAAGGGGTTGCCAAGCTTCCAAAAAACTACGAGTTTCCTGAAATCTCAGCAAACATTTTTTCAACGAATCTTGATGATACTTCCATTTAATGATCAGTACACCAATCCCACTTGGCTCAAAAATTTCGTTCTTCTAGGTTAAACCGTTCCTTTGCAGTAACCGTTTTCATGTTTACGTTTCACTCTGTTTTCTCCTATATGGATACATGTAGTTGGAACTCTAATTCAAACACGGTTTTTGCTAGCTCTTTGAAACTTGGCACAATAATGTAGTTCCATGTTCTGTCGCTATGGTTTGTGTGCCATTGAAGTAGACCCAAGCAGAGACTGACGAGAATCACTTTCATTGAAAGGAGTTGCCAAGCTTCCAAAAAACTACGAGTTTCCTGAAATCTCAGCAAACATTTTTTCACCCAATCTTGATGATACTTGCAGGTAGTTATCAGTACACGAATCCCACTTGGCTCACTCAATTTCGTTAATTTAGGTTAAACCGTTCCTTTGCAGAAACCGTTTTCATGTTTAGGTTTCACTCCGTTTTCTCCTATATGGATACATGTATTTGGAACTCTAAATCAAACACGGTTTGTGCTAGCTCTTTGAAACTTGGCACAATAATGTAGTTCCAAGTTCTATCGCTATGGTTTGTGTGCCATTGAAGTAGCCCCAAGCAGAGACTGACGAGGATCACTTTCATTGAAAGGGGTTTCCAAGCTTCCAAAAAACTACGAGTTTCCTGAAATTTCAGCAAACATTTTTTCACCCAATCTTGATGATCCTTGCAGGTAGTTATCAGTACACGAATCCCACTTGGCTCACTCAATTTCGTTCTTCTAGGTTAAACCGTTCCTTTGCAGTAACCGTTTTCATGTTTAGGTTTCACTCTGTTTTCTCCTATATGGATACATGTATTTGGAACTCTAAATCAAACACGGTTTGTGCTAGCTCTTTGAAACTTGGCACAATTATGTAGTACCAAGTTCTATCGCTATGGTTTATTTCCTAGTGAAGTAGCCCCAAGCAGAGACTGACGAGAATCACTTTCATTGAAAGGGGTTGCCAAGCTTCCAAAAAACTACGAGTGTCAGGAAATCTCAGCAAACATTTTTTCACCCAATCTTGATGATACTTTCAGGTAGTTATCAGTACAGGAATCCCACATGGCTCACTCAATTTCGTTAATTTAGGTCAAACCGTTCCTTTGCAGAAACCGTTTTCATGTTTAGGTTTCACTCTGTTTTCTCCTATATGGATACATGGAGTTGGAATTCTAAATCAAACACGGTTTGTGCTAGGTGTTTGAAACTTGGCACAATAATGTAGGTCCAAGTTCTATCGCTATGGTTTGTGTGCCATTGAAGTAGCCCCTAGCAGAGACTGACGAGAAACACTTTCCTTGAAAGGGATTGCCAAGCTTCCAAAAAACTACGAGTTTCCTGAAATCTCAGCAAACATTTTTTCACCCAATCTTGATGATACTTCCATTTAATGATCAGTACACCAATCCCACTTGGCTCACCAAATTTCATTCTTCTAGGTTAAACCGTTCCTTTGCAGTAACCGTTTTCATGTTTAGGTTTCACTCTGTTTTCTCCTATATGGATACATGTATTTGGAACTCTAAATCAAACACGGTTTGTGCTATCTCTTTGAAACTTGGCACAATAATGTAATTCCAAGTTGTACCGCTATGGTTTGTGTGCTAATGAAGTAGCCCCAAGCAGAGACTGACGAGAATCACTTTCATTGAAAGGGGTTGCCAAGCTTCCAAAAAACTACGAGTTTCCTGAAATCTCAGCAAATATTTTTTCACCCAATCTTGATGATCCGTTCAGGTAGTTATCAGTACACGAATCCCACTTGGCTCACTCAATTTCGTTCTTCTAGGTTAAACCGTTCCTTTGCAGTAACCGTTTTCATGTTTAGGTTTCACTCTGTTTTCTCCTATATGGATACATGTAGTTGGAATTCTAAATCAAACACGATTTGTGCTAGCTCTTTGAAACTTGGCACAATAATGTAGTTCCAAGTTCTATCGCTATGATTTGTGTCCTATTGATGTAGCCCCATGCAGAGACTGACGAGAATCCCTTTCATTGAAAGGGGTTGCCAAGCTTCCAAAAAACTACGAGTTTCCTGAAATCTCAGCAAACATTTTTTCACCCAATTTGATGATACTTCCATTTAATGATCAGTACACCAATCCCACTTGGCTCACCAAATTTCGTTCTTCTAGGTTAAACCGTTCCTTTGCAGTAACCGTTTTCATGTTTAGGTTTCACTCTGTTTTCTCCAATATGGATACATGTAGTTGGAACTCTAAATCAAACACGGTTTGTGCTACCTCTTTGAAACTTGGCACAATAATGTAGTACCAAGTTCTATCGCTATGGTTTATTTCCTAGTGAAGTAGCCCCAAGCACAGACTGACGAGAATCCCTTTCATTGAAAGGGGTTGCCAAGCTTCCAAAAAACTACGAGTTTCCTGAAATCTCAGCAAACATTTTTTCACCGAATCTTGATGATACTTCCATTTAATGATCAGTACACCAATCCCACTTGGCTCAAAAATTTCGTTCTTCTAGGTTAAACCGTTTCTTTGCAGTAACCGTTTTCATGTTTACGTTTCACTCTGTTTTCTCCTATATGGACACATGTAGTTGGAACTCTAATTCAAACACGGTTTTTGCTAGCTAATTGAAACTTGGCACAATAATGTAGTTCCATGTTCTGTCGCAATGGTCTGTGTGCCATTGAAGTAGCACCAAGCAGAGACTGACGAGAATCACTTTCCTTGAAAGGGTTGCTAAGCTTCCAAAAAACTACAAGTTTCCTGAAATCTCAGCAAACATTTTTTCACCCAATCTTGATGATCCTTACAGGTAGTTATCAGTACACGAATCCCACTTGGCTCACCAAATTTCGTTTTTCTAGGTTAAACCGTTCCTTTGCAGTAACCGTTTTCATGTGTAGGTTTCACTCTGTTTTCTCCTATATGGATACATGTAGTTGGAATTCTACATCAAACACGATTTGTGCTAGCTCATTGAAACTTGGCACAATAATGTAGGTCCAAGTTCTATCGCTATGGTTTGTGTGCCATTGAAGTAGCCCCAAGCAGAGACTGACGAGAAACACTTTCCTTGAAAGGGATTGCCAAGCTTCCAAAAAACTACGAGTTTCCTGAAATCTCAGCAAACATTTTTTCACCCAATCTTGATGATACTTCCATTTAATGATCAGTACACCAATCCCACTTGGCTAACCAAATTTCATTCTTCTAGGTTAAACCGTTCCTTTGCAGTAACCGTTTTCATGTTTAGGTTTCACTCTGTTTTCTCCTATATGGATACATGTATTTGGAACTCTAAATCAAACACGGTTTGTGCTATCTCTTTGAAACTTGGCACAATATTGTAATTCCAAGTTGTACCGCTATGGTTTTTGTGCTAATAAGTAGCCCCAAGCAGAGACTGACGAGAATCACTTTCATTGAAAGGGGTTGCCAAGCTTCCAAAAAACTACGAGTTTCCTGAAATCTCAGCAAATATTTTTTCACCCAATCTTGATGATACTTGCAGGTAGTTATCAGTACACGAATCCCACTTGGCTCACTCAATTTCGTTCTTCTAGGTTAAACCGTTCCTTTGCAGTAACCGTTTTCATGTTTAGGTTTCACTCTGTTTTCTCCTATATGGATACATGTAGTTGGAATTCTAAATCAAACACGATTTGTGCTAGCTCTTTGAAACTTGGCACAATAATGTAGTTCCAAGTTCTATCGCTATGATTTGTGTCCTATTGATGTAGCCCCAAGCAGAGACTGACGAGAATCACTTTCATTGAAAGGGGTTTCCAAGCTTCCAAAAAACTACGAGTTTCCTGAAATCTCAGCAAACATTTTTTCACCCAATCTTGATGATACTTCCATTTAATGATCAGTACACCAATCCCACTTGGCTCACCAAATTTCGTTCTTCTAGGTTAAACCGTTCCTTTGCAGTAACCGTTTTCATGTTTAGGTTTCACTCTGTTTTCTCCTATATGGATACATGTAGTTGGAACTCTAAATCAAACACGGTTTGTGCTAGCTCTTTGAAACTTGGCACAATAATGTAGTTCCAAGTTCTATCGCTATGGTTTGTGTCCTATTTAAGTAGCCCCAAGCAGAGACTGACGAGAATCCCTTTCATTGAAAGGGTTGCTAAGCTTCCAAAAACTACGAGTTTCCGGAAATCTCAACAAACATTTGTTCACCGAATCTTCATGATACTTCCATTTAATGATCAGTACACCAATCCCACTTGGCTCACCAAATTTCGTTCTTCTAGGTTAAACCGTTCCTTTGCATTAACCGTTTTCATGTTTACGTTTCACTCTGTTTTCTCCTATATGGATACATGTAGTTGGAATTCTAAATCAAACACGGTTTTTGCAAGCTCTTTGAAACTTGGCACAATAATGTAGTTCCATGTTCTGTCGCTATGGTTTGTGTGCCATTGAAGTAGACCCAAGCAGAGACTGACGAGAATCACTTTCCTTGAAAGGGTTGCTAAGCTTCCAAAAAACTACGAGTTTCCTGAAATCTCAGCAAACATTTTTTCATCCAATCTTCATGATCCTTGCAGGTAGTTATCAGTACACGAATCCCACTTGGCTCACCAAATTTCGTTCTTCTAGGTTAAACCGTTCCTTTGCAGTAACCGTTTTCATGTTTAGGTTTCACTCTGTTTTCTCCTATATGGATACATGTAGTTGGAACTCTAATTCAAACACGGTTTGTGCTAGCTCTTTGAAACTTGGCACAATAATGTAGTTCCAAGTTCCATCGCTTTGATTTGTGTGCTATTGAAGTAGCCCCAAGGAGAGACTGAAGAGAATCACTTTCATTGAAAGGAGTTGCCAAGTTTCCAAAAAACTACGAGTTTCCTGAAATCTCAGCAAACATTTTTTCACCCAATCTTGATGATACTTGCAGGTAGTTATCAGTTCCCGAATCCCACTTGGCTCACTCAATTTCGTTAATTTAGGTTAAACCGTTACTTTGCAGAAACCGTTTTCATGTTTAGGTTTCACTCTGTTTTCTCCTATATGGATACATGGAGTTGGAATTCTAAATCAAACACGGTTTGTGCTAGGTGTTTGAAACTTGGCACAATAATGTAGTTCCAAGTTCTATCGCTATGGTTTGTGTGCCATTGAAGTAGCCCCAAGCAGAGACTGACGAGAATCCCTTAAATTGAAAGGGGATGCCAAGCTTCCAAAAAACTACGAGTTTCCTGAAATCTCAGCAAACATTTTTTCACCCAATCTTGATGATCCGTTCAGGTAGTTATCAGTACACGAATCCCACTTGGCTCACCAAATTTCGTTCTTCTAGGTTAAACCGTTCCTTTGCAGTAACCGTTTTCATATTTAGGTTTCACTCTGTTTTCTCCTATATGGATACATGTAGTTGGAACTCTAAATCAAACACGGTGTGTGCTAGCTCTTTGAAATGTGGCACAATAATGTAGTTCCAATTTCTCTCGCTATGGTTTGTGTCCTATTGAAGTAACCCCACGCAGAGACTGACGAGAATCACTCATTGAAAGGGGTTGCGAATCTTCCAAAAAACTACGAGTTTCCTGAAATCTCAGCAAACATTTTTTCACCCAATCTTGATGATACTTGCAGGTAGTGATCAGTACACGAATCCCACTTGGCTCACCAAATTTCGTTCTTCTAGGTTAAACCGTTCCTTTGCAGTAACCGTTTTCATGTTTAGGTTTCACTCTGTTTTCTCCTATATGGATACATGTATTTGGAACTCTAAATCAAACACGGTTTGTGCTAGCTCTTTGAAACTTGGCACAATAATATAGTTCCAAGTTGTACCGCTATGGTTTATTTCTTAGTGAAATAGCCCCAAGCAGAGACTGACGAGAATCCCTTTCATTGAAAGGGGTTGCCAAGCTTCCAAAAAACTACGAGTTTCCTGAAATCTCAGCAAACATTTTTTCAACGAATCTTGATGATACTTCCATTTAATGATCAGTACACCAATCCCACTTGGCTCAACAAATTTCGTTCATCTAGGTTAAACCGTTCCTTTGCAGTAACCATTTTCATGTTTACGTTTCACTCTGTTTTCTCCTATATGGATACATGTAGTTGGAACTCTAAATCAAACACGGTTTGTGGTAGCTCTTTGAAACTTGGCACAATAATGTAGTTCCATGTTCTGTCGCTATGGTTTGTGTGCCATTGAAGTAGCCCCAAGCAGAGACTGACGAGAATCACTTTCCTTGAAAGGGTTGCGAAGCTTCCAAAAAACTACGAGTTTCCTGAAATCTCAGCAAACATTTTTTCACCCAATCTTGATGATCCTTGCAGGTAGTTATCAGTACACGAATCCCACTTTTCTCACCAAATTTCGTTCTTCTAGGTTAAACCGTTCCTTTGCAGTAACCGTTTTCATGTTTAGGTTTCACTCTGTTTTCTCCTATATGGATACATGTAGTTGGAACTCTAATTCAAACACGGTTTGTGCTAGCTCTTTGAAACTTGGCACAATAATGTAGTTCCAAGTTCTATCGCTATGGTTTGTGTCCCATTGAAGTAGCCCCAAGCAGAGACTGACGAGAATCACTTTCCTTGAAAGGGTTGCCAAGCTTCCAAAAAACTACGAGTTTCCTGAAATCTCAGCAAACATTTTTTCACCCAATCTTGATGATCCGTTCAGGTAGTTATCAGTACACGAATCCCACTTGGCTCACCAAATTTCGTTCTTCTATGTTAAACCGTTCCTTTGCAGTAACCGTTTTCATGTTTAGGTTTCACTCTGTTTTCATTTATATGGATACATGTAGTTGGAACTCTAAATCAAACACGGTTTGTGCTAGCTCTTTGAAACTTGGCACAATAATGTAGTTCCAAGTTCTATCGCTATGGTTTATTTCCTAGTGAAGTAGCCCCAAGCAGAGACTGACGAGAATCACTTTCATTGAAAGGGGTTGCCAAGCTTCCAAAAAACTACGAGTTTCCTGAAATTTCAGCAAACATTTTTTCACCCAATCTTGATGATCCTTGCAGGTAGTTATCAGTACACGAATCCCACTTGGCTCACCAAATTTCGTTCTTCTAGGTTAAACCGTTCCTTTGCAGTAACCGTTTTCATGTTTAGGTTTCACTCTGTTTTCTCCTATATGGATACATGTATTTGGAACTCTAAATCAAACACGGTTTGTGCTAGCTCTTTGAAACTTGGCACAATAATGTAGTACCAAGTTCTATCGCTATGGTTTATTTCCTAGTGAAGTAGCCCCAAGCAGAGACTGACGAGAATCACTTTCATTGAAAGGGGTTGCCAAGCTTCCAAAAAACTACGAGTTTCAGGAAATCTCAGCAAACATTTTTTCACCCAATCTTGATGATACTTTCAGGTAGTTATCAGTACAGGAATCCCACATGGCTCACTCAATTTCGTTAATTTAGGTCAAACCGTTCCTTTGCAGAAACCGTTTTCATGTTTAGGTTTCACTCTGTTTTCTCCTATATGGATACATGGAGTTGGAATTCTAAATCAAACACGGTTTGTGCTAGGTGTTTGAAACTTGGCACAATAATGTAGGTCCAAGTTCTATCGCTATGGTTTGTGTGCCATTGAAGTAGCCCCAAGCAGAGACTGACGAGAAACACTTTCCTTGAAAGGGATTGCCAAGCTTCCAAAAAACTACGAGTTTCCTGAAATCTCAGCAAACATTTTTTCACCCAATCTTGATGATACTTCCATTTAATGATCAGTACACCAATCCCACTTGGCTAACCAAATTTCATTCTTCTAGGTTAAACCGTTCCTTTGCAGTAACCGTTTTCATGTTCAGGTTTCACTCTGTTTTCTCCTATATGGATACATGTATTTGGAACTCTAAATCAAACACGGTTTGTGCTATCTCTTTGAAACTTGGCACAATAATGTAATTCCAAGTTGTACCGCTATGGTTTGTGTGCTAATGAAGTAGCCCCAAGCAGAGACTGACGAGAATCACTTTCATTGAAAGGGGTTGCCAAGCTTCCAAAAAACTACGAGTTTCCTGAAATCTCAGCAAATATTTTTTCACCCAATCTTGATGATACTTGCAGGTAGTTATCAGTACACGAATCCCACTTGGCTAACTCAATTTCGTTCTTCTAGGTTAAACCGTTCCTTTGCAGTAACCGTTTTCATGTTTAGGTTTCACTCTGTTTTCTCCTATATGGATACATGTATTTGGAACTCTAAATCAAACACGGTTTGTGCTAGCTCTTTGAAATTTGGCACAATAATGTAGTACCAAGTTCTATCGCTATGGTTTATTTCCTAGTGAAGTAGCCCCAAGCCGAGACTGACGAGAATCACTTTCATTGAAAGGGGTTGCCAAGCTTCCAAAAAACTACGAGTTTCAGGAAATCTCAGCAAACATTTTTTCACCCAATCTTGATGATACTTTCAGGTAGTTATCAGTACAGGAATCCCACATGGCACACTCAATTTCGTTAATTTAGGTCAAACCGTTCCTTTGCAGAAACCGTTTTCATGTTTAGGTTTCACTCTGTTTTCTCCTATATGGATACATGGAGTTGGAACTCTAAATCAAACACGGTTTGTGCTATCTCTTTGAAACTTGGCACAATAATGTAGGTCCAAGTTCTATCGCTGTGGTTTGTGTGCCATTGAAGTAGCCCCAAGCAGAGACTGACGAGAAACACTTTCCTTGAAAGGGATTGCCAAGCTTCCAAAAAACTACAAGTTTCCTGAAATCTCAGCAAACATTTTTCACCCAATCTTGATGATACTTCCATTTAATGATCAGTACACCAATCCCATTTGGCTAACCAAATTTCATTCTTCTAGGTTAAACCGTTCCTTTGCAGTAACCGTTTTCATGTTTAGGTTTCACTCTGTTTTCTCCTATATGGATACATGTATTTGGAACTCTAAATCAAACACGGTTTGTGCTATCTCTTTGAAACTTGGCACAATAATGCAATTCCAAGTTGTACCGCTATGGTTTGTGTGCTAATGAAGTAGCCCCAAGCAGAGACTGATGAGAATCACTTTCATTGAAAGGGGTTGCCAAGCTTCCAAAAAACTACGAGTTTCCTGAAATCTCAGCAAATATTTTTTCACCCAATCTTGATGATACTTGCAGGTAGTTATCAGTACACGAATCCCACTTGGCTCACTCAATTTCGTTCTTCTAGGTTAAACCGTTCCTTTGCAGTAACCGTTTTCATGTTTAGATTTCACTCTGTTTTCTCCTATATGGATACATGTAGTTGGAATTCTAAATCAAACACGATTTGTGCTAGCTCTTTGAAACTTGGCACAATAATGTAGTTCCAAGTTCTATCGCTATGATTTGTGTCCTAATGATGTAGCCCCAAGCAGAGACTGACGATAATCCCTTTCATTGAAAGGGGTTGCCAAGCTTCCAAAAAACTACGAGTTTCCTGAAATCTCAGCAAACATTTTTTCACCCAATCTTGATGATACTTCCATTTAATGATCAGTACACCAATCCCACTTGGCTCACCAAATTTCGTTCTTCTAGGTTAAACCGTTCCTTTGCAGTAACCGTTTTCATGTTTAGGTTTCACTCTGTTTTCTCCAATATGGATACATGTAGTTGGAACTCTAAATCAAACACGGTTTGTGCTACCTCTTTGAAACTTGGCACAATAATGTAGTACCAAGTTCTATCGCTATGGTTTATTTCCTAGTGAAGTAGCCCCAAGCACAGACTGACGAGAATCCCTTTCATTGAAAGGGGTTGCCAAGCTTCCAAAAATCTACGAGTTTCCTGAAATCTCAGCAAACATTTTTTCACCGAATCTTGATGATACTTCCATTTAATGATCAGTACAGCAATCCCACTTGGCTCAAAAATTTCGTTCTTCTAGGTTAAACCGTTTCTTTGCAGTCACCGTTTTCATGTTTACGTTTCACTCTGTTTTCTCCTATATGGATACATGTAGTTGGAACTCTAATTCAAACACGGTTTTTTGCTAGCTCATTGAAACTTGGCACAATAATGTAGTTCCATGTTCTGTCGCAATGGTTTGTGTGCCATTGAAGTAGCACCAAGCAGAGACTGACGAGAATCACTTTCCTTGAAAGGGTTGCTAAGCTTCCAAAAACTACAAGTTTCCTGAAATCTCAGCAAACATTTTTTCACCCAATCTTGATGATCCTTACAGGTAGTTATCAGTACACGAATCCCACTTGGCTCACCAAATTTCGTTTTTCTAGGTTAAACCGTTCCTTTGCAGTAACCGTTTTCATGTGTAGGTTTCACTCTGTTTTCTCCTATATGGATATATGTAGTTGGAATTCTAAATCAAACACGATTTGTGCTAGCTCATTGAAACTTGGCACAATAATGTAGTTCCAAGTTCTATCGCTATGATTTGTGTCCTATTGATGTAGCCCCAAGCAGAGACTGACGAGAATCACTTTCATTGAAAGGGGTTTCCAAGCTTCCAAAAAACTACGAGTTTCCTGAAATCTCAGCAAACATTTTTTCACCCAATCTTGATGATACTTCCATTTAATGATCAGTTCACCAATCCCACTTGGCTCACCAAATTTCATTCTTCTAGGTTAAACCGTTCCTTTGCAGTAACCGTTTTCATGTTTAGGTTTCACTCTATTTTCTCCTATATGGATACATGTATTTGGAACTCTAAATCAAACACGGCTTGTACTATCTCTTTGAAACTTGGCACAATAATGTAATTCCAAGTTGTACCACTATGGTTTGTGTGCTAATGAAGTAGCCCCAAGCAGAGACTGACGAGAATCACTTTCATTGAAAGGGGTTGCCAAGCTTCCAAAAAACTACGATTTTCCTGAAATCTCAGCAAATATTTTTTCACCCAATCTTGATGATACTTGCAGGTAGTTATCAGTACACGAATCCCACTTGGCTCACTCAATTTCGTTCTTCTAGGTTAAACCGTTCCTTTGCAGTAACCGTTTTCATGTTTAGGTTTCACTCTGTTTTCTCCTATATGGATACATGTAGTTGGAATTCTAAATCAAACACGATTTGTGCTAGCTCTTTGAAACTTGGCACAATAATGTAGTTCCAAGTTCTATCGCTATGATTTGTGACCTATTGAAGTAGCCCCAAGCAGAGACTGACGAGAATCACTTTCATTGAAAGGGGTTTCCAAGCTTCCAAAAAACTACGAGTTTCCTGAAATCTCAGCAAACATTTTTTCACCCAATCTTGATGATACTTCCATTTAATGATCAGTACACCAATCCCACTTGGCTCACCAAATTTCGTTCTTCTAGGTTAAACCGTTCCTTTGCAGTAACCGTTTTCATGTGTAGGTTTCACTCTGTTTTCTCCTATATGGATACATGTAGTTGGAACTCTAAATCAAACACGGTTTGTGCTAGCTCTTTGAAACTTAGCACAATAATGTAGTACCAAGTTCTATCGATATGGTTTATTTCCTAGTGAAGTAGCCCTAAGCAGAGACTGACGAGAATCACATTCATTGAAAGGGGTTGCCAACTTCCAAAAATAACGAGTTTCCTGAAACCTCAGCAAACATTTTTTCACCGAATCTTGATGATACTTCCATTTAATGATCAGTACACCAATCCCACTTGGCTCACCAAATTTCGTTCTTCTAGGTTAAACCGTTCCTTTGCAGTAACCGTTTTCATGTTTAGGTTTCAGTCTGTTTTATCCTATATGGATACATGTAGTTGGAACTCTAATTCAAACACGGTTTGTGCTAG
This sequence comes from Urocitellus parryii, assembly GCF_045843805.1. Classification (NCBI taxonomy): domain Eukaryota; kingdom Metazoa; phylum Chordata; class Mammalia; order Rodentia; family Sciuridae; genus Urocitellus; species Urocitellus parryii. The sequence goes on from NW_027552903.1 coordinate 20,792, forward strand.
CTCATTTAAACTTGGCACAATAATGTAGTTCCATGTTCTGTCGCTATGGTTTGTGTGCCATTGAAGTAGCCCCAAGCAGAGACTGACGAGAATCACTTTCCTTGAAAGGGTTGCTAAGCTTCCAAAAAACTACGAGTTTCCTGAAATCTCAGCAAACATTTTTTCACCCAAACTTGATGATCCTTACAGGTAGTTATCAGTACACGAATCCCACTTGGCTCACCAAATTTCGTTTTTCTAGGTTAAACCGTTCCTTTGCAGTAACCGTTTTCATGTGTAGGTTTCACTCTGTTTTCTCCTATATGGAAACATGTAGTTGGAACTCTAAATCAAACACGGTTTGTGCTAGCTCTTTGAAACTTAGCACAATAATGTAGTACCAAGTTCTATCGCTATGGTTTATTTCCTAGTGAAGTAGCCCTAAGCAGAGACTGACGAGAATCACATTCATTGAATGGGGTTGCCAAGCCTCCAAAAATTACGAGTTTCCTGAAATCTCAGCAAACATTTTTTCACCGAATCTTGATGATACTTCCATTTAATGATCAGTACACCAATCCCACTTGGCTCACCAAATTTCGTTCTTCTAGGTTAAACCGTTCCTTTGCAGTAACCGTTTTCATGTTTAGGTTTCACTCTGTTTTCTCCTATATGGATACATGTAGTTGGAACTCTAATTCAAACACGGTTTGTGCTAGCTCTTTTAAACTTGGCACAATAATGTAGTTCCAAGTTCTATCGCTATGGTTTGTGTGCCATTGAAGTAGCCCCAAGCAGAGACTGACGAGAATCACTTTCCTTGAAAGGGTTGCTAAGCTTCCAAAAAACTACGAGTTTCCTGAAATCTCAGCAAACATTTTTTCACCCAATCTTGATGATACTTGCAGGTAGTTATCAGTACACGAATCCCACTTGGCTCACCAAATTTCGTTCTTCTAGGTTAAACCGTTCCTTTGCAGTAACCATTTTCATGTTTAGGTTTCACTCTGTTTTCTCCTATATGGATACATGTAGTTGGAACTCTAAATCAAACACGGTTTGTGCTAGCTCTTTGAAACTTGGCACAATAATGTAGTTCCAAGTTCTATCGCTATGGTTTGTGTGCTATTGAAGTAGCCCCAAGCAGAGACTGACGAGAATCACTTTCATTGAAAGGAGTTGCCAAGCTTCCAAAAAACTACGCGTTTCCTGAAATCTCAGCAAACATTTTTTCACCCAATCTTGATGATACTTGCAGGTAGTTATCAGTACACGAATCCCACTTGGCTCACTCAATTTCGTTAATTTAGGTTAAACCGTTCCTTTGCAGAAACCATTTTCATGTTTAGGTTTCACTCTGTTTTCTCCTATATGGATACATGGATTTGGAATTCTAAATCAAACACGGTTTGTGCTAGGTGTTTGAAACTTGGCACAATAATGTAGTTCCAAGTTGTACCACTATGGTTTGTGTGCTATTGAAGTAGCCCCAAGCAGAGACTGACGAGAATCACTTTCATTGAAAGGGGTTGCCAAGCTTCCAAAAAACTACGAGTTTCCTGAAATCTCAGCAAACATTTTTTCCCCAAATCTTGATGATACTTCCATTTAATGATCAGTACACCAATCCCACTTGGCTCACCAAATTTCGTTCTTCTAGGTTAAAAGCGTTCCTTTGCAGTAACCGTTTTCATGTTTACGTTTCACTCTGTTTTCTCCTATATAGATACATGTAGTTGGAACTCTAAATCAAACACGGTTTGTGCTACCTCTTTGAAACTTGGCACAATAATGTAGTACCAAGTTCTATCGCTATGGTTTATTTCCTAGTGAAGTAGCCCCAAGCAGCGACTGACGAGAATCCCTTTCATTGAAAGGGGTTGCCAAGCTTCCAAAAAACTACGAGTTTCCTGAAATCTCAGCAAACATTTTTTTCAACGAATATTGATGATACTTCCATTTAATGATCAGTACACCAATCCCACTTGGCTCACCAAATTTCGTTCTTCTAGGTTAAACCGTTCCTTTCAGTAACCGTTTTCATGTTTACGTTTCACTCTGTTTTCTCCTATATGGATACATGTAGTTGGAACTCTAATTCAAACACGTTTTTTGCTAGCTCTTTGAAACTTGGCACAATAATGTAGTTCCATGGTTCTGTCGCTATGGTTTGTGTGCCATTGAAGTAGCCCCAAGCAGAGACTGACGAGAATCACTTTCCTTGAAAGGGTTGCTAAGCTTCCAAAAAACTACGAGTTTCCTGAAATCTCAGCAAACATTTTTTCACCCAATCTTGATGATCCTTGCAGGTAGTTATCAGTACAAGAATCCAACTTGGCTCACCAAATTTCGTTCTTCTAGGTTAAACAGTTCCTTTGCAGTAACCGTTTTCATGTTTAGGTTTCACTCTGTTTTCTCCTATATGGATACATGTAGTTGCAACTCTAAATCAAACACGGTTTGTGCTAGCTCTTTGAAACTTGGCACAATAATGTAGTACCACGTTCTATCGCCATGGTTTATTTCCTAGTGAAGTAGCCCTAAGCATAGACTGACGAGAATCACATTCATTGAAAGGGGTTGCCAAGCTTCCAAAAAACTACGAGTTTCCTGAAATCTCAGCAAATATTTTTTCACCCAATCTTGATGATCCTTGCAGGTAGTTATCAGTACACGAATCCCAGTTTTCTCACCAAATTTCGTTCTTCTAGGTTAAACCGTTCCTTTGCAGTAACCGTTTTCATGTTTAGGTTTCACTCTGTTTTCTCCTATATGGATACATGTAGTTGGAACTCTAAATCAAACACGGTTTGTGCTAGCTCTTTGAAACTTGGCACAATAATGTAGTACCAAGTTCTATCGCTATGGTTTATTTCCTAGTGAAGTAGCCCTAAGCAGAGACTGACGAGAATCACATTCATTGAAAGGGGTTGCCAAGCTTCCAAAAATTACGAGTTTCCTGAAATCTCAGCAAACATTTTTTCACCGAATCTTGATCATACTTCCATTTAATGATCAGTACACCAATCCCACTTGGCTCACCAAATTTCGTTCTTCTAGGTTAAACCGTTCCCTTTGCAGTAACCGTTTTCATGTTTAGGTTTCACTCTGTTTTCTCCTATATGGATACATGTAGTTGGAACTCTAAATCAAACACGGTTTGTGCTAGGTGTTTGAAAATTGGCACAATAATGTAGTTCCAAGTTCTATCGCTATGGTTTGTGTGCCATTGAAGTAGCCCCAAGCAGAGACTGACGAGAATCCCTTTCCTTGAAAGGGGTTGCCAAGCTTCCAAAAAACTACGAGTTTCCTGAAATCTCAGCAAACATTTTTTCACCCAATCTTGATGATACTTGCAGGTAGTGATCAGTACACGAATCCCACTTGGCTCACCAAATTTTCATTCGTCTAGGTTAAACCGTTCCTTTGCAGTAAACCGTTTTCATGTTTAGGTTTCACTCTGTTTTCTCCTATATGGATACATGTAGTTGGAACTCTAAATCAAACACGGTTTGTGCTAGCTCTTTGAAACTTGGCATAATAATGTAGTTCCAAGTTCTACCGCTATGGTTTGTGTGCTATTGAAGTAGCCCCAAGCAGAGACTGACAAGAATCACTTTCATTGAAAGGGGTTGCCAAGCTTCCACAAAACTACGAGTTTCCTGAAATCTCAGCAAACATTTTTCACCCAATCTTGATGATACTTGCAGGTAGTTATCAGTACATGAATCCCACTTGGGTCACTCAATTTCGTTCTTTTAGGTTAAACCGATCCTTTGCAGAAACCGTTTTCATGTTTAGGTTTCACTCTGTTTTCTCCTATATGGATACATGTAGTTGGAATTCTAAATCAAACACGGTTTGTGCTAGCTCTTTAAAACTTGGCACAATAATGTAGTTCCAAGTTCTATCGCTATGGTTTGTGTGCCATTGAAGTAGCCACAAGAAGAGACTGACGAGTATCACTTTCCTTGAAAGGGGTTGCCAAGCTTCCAAAAAACTACGAGTTTCCTGAAATCTCAGCAAACATTTTTTCACCGAATCTTGATGATACTTCCATTTAATGATAAGTACACCAATCACACTTAGCTGACAAAATTTCGTTCTTCTAGGTTAAACCGTTCCTTTGCAGGAACCGTTTTCATGTTTAGGTGTCACTCTGTTTTCTCCTATATGGATATATGTAGTTGGAACTCTAAATCAAACACGGTTTGTGCTAGCTCTTTGAAACTTGGCACAATAATGTAGTACCAAGTTCTATCGCTATGGTTTGTGTGCTGTTGAAGTAGCCCCAAGCAGAGACTGACGAGAATCACTTTCATTGTAAGGGGTTGCCAAGCTTCCATAAAACTACGAGATTCCGGAAATCTCAGCAAACATTTTTTTCTCCCAATCTTGATGATACTTGCAGGTAGTGATCAGTACACGAATCCCACTTGGCTCACTCAATTTCGTTCTTTTAGGTTAAAACCTTTTCCTTTGCAGAAACCGTTTTCATGTTTAGGTTTCACTCTGTTTTCTCCTATATGGATACATGTAGTTGGAATTCTAAATCAAACACGGTTTGTGCTAGCTCTTTAAAAACTTGGCACAATAATGTAGTTCCAAGTTCTATCGCTATGGTTTGTGTGCCATTGAAGTAGCCACAAGCAGAGACTGACGAGTATCACTTTCCTTGAAAGGGGTTGCCAAGCTTCCAAAAAACTATGAGTTTCCTGAAATCTCAGCAAACATTTTTTCACCGAATCTTGATGATACTTCCATTTAATGATAAGTGCACCAATCACACTTAGCTGACAAAATTTCGTTCTTCTAGGTTAAACCGTTCCTTTGCAGGAACCGTTTTCATGTTTAGGTGTCACTCTGTTTTCTCCTATATGGATACATGTAGTTGGAATTCTAAATCAAACACGGTTTGTGCTAGCTCTTTGAAACTTGGCACAATAATGTAGTTCCAAGTTCTATCGCTATGGTTTGTGTGGCATTGAAGTAGCCCCAAGCAGAGTCTCATGAGAATCACTTCCATTGAAAGGGGTTGCCAAGCTTCCAAAAATCTACGAGTTTCGTGAAATCTCAGCAAATATTTTTTCACCCAATCTTGATGATATTTGCAGGTAATGATCAGTACAGGAATCCCACTTGGCTCACCAAATTTCATTCCTCTCGGTTAAACCGTTCCTTTGTAGGAACCGTTTTCATGTTTAGGTTTCACTCTGTTTTCTCCTATATGGATACATGTAGTTGGAATTCTAAATCAAACACGATTTGTGCTAGGTGTTTGAAACTTGGCACAATAATGTAGTTCCAACTTCTATCGCTATGGTTTGTGTGCCATTGAAGTAGCCCCAAGCAGAGACTGACGAGAATCCCTTTACTTGAAAGGGGTTGCCAAGCTTCCAAAAAACTATGAGTTTCCTGAAATCTCAGCAAACATTTTTTCACCCAATCTTGATGATCCTTGCAGGTAGTTATCAGTACACGAATCCCACTTGGCTCACCAAATTTCGTTCTTCTAGGTTAAACCGTTCCTTTGCAGCAACCGTTTTCATGTTTAGGTTTCACTCTGTTTTCTCCTATATGGATACATGTAGTTGGAACTCTAAATCAAACACGGTTTGTGCTAGCTCTTTGAAACTTGGCACAATAATGTAGTTCCAAGTTCTACCGCTATGGTTTGTGTGCTATTGAATTAGCCCCAAGCAGAGACGGACGAGTATCACTTCAATTGAAAGGGTTTGCCAAGCTTCCAAGAAACTACGAGTTTCGTGAAATCTCAGCAAATATTTTTTCAACCAATCTTGATGATATTTGCAGGTAATGATCAGTACATGAATCCCACTTGGCTAACCAAATTTTATTCCTCTTGGTTAAACCGTTCTTTTGCAGGAACCGTTTTCATGTTTAGGTTTCACTCTGTTTTCTCCTATATGGATACATGTAGTTGGAACTCTAAATCAAACACGGTTTGTGCTAGCTCTTTGAAACTTGGCACAATAATGTAGTTCCAAGTGCTATCGCTATGGTTTATTTCCTAGTGAAGTAGCCCCAAGCTGAGACTGACGAGAATCCCTTTCATTGAAAGGGGTTGCCAAGCTTCCAAAAAACTACGAGTTTCCAGAAATCTCAGCAAACTTTTTTTCACCCAATCTTGATGGTACTTCCATTTAATGATCAGTACACAAATCCCACAAGGCTCACCAAATTTCCTTCTTCTAGGTTAAACCGTTCCTTTGCAGAAACCGTTTTCATGTTTAGGTTTCACTCTGTTTTCTCCTATATGGATACATGTAGTTGGAATTCTAAATCAAACACGGTTTGTGCTAGCTCTTTGAAACTTGGCACAATAATGTAGTTCCAAGTTCTATCGCTATGGTTTGTGTGCCATTGAAGTAGCCCGAAACAGAGACTGACGAGAATCACTTTCCTTGAAAGGGGTTGCCAAGCTTCCAAGAAACTACGAGTTTCCTGAAATCTCAGCAAACATTTTTTCACCCAATCTTGATGATACTTGCAGGTAGTGATCAGTACACCAATCCCACTTGGCTCACCAAATTTCGTTCCTCTAGGTTAAACCGTTCCTTTGCAGTAACCGTTTTCATGTTTAGATTTCACTCTGTTTTCTCCTATATGGATACATGTCGTTGGAACTCTAAATCAAACACGGTTTGTGCTAGGTGTTTGAAACTTGGCACAATAATGTAGTTCCAAGTTCCATCGCTATGGTTTGTGTCCTATTGAAGTAATCCCAAGCACAGACTGACGAGAATCACTTTCATTGAAAGGGGTTGCCAAGCTTCCAAAAAACTACGAGTTTCGTGAAATCTCAGCAAACATTTTTTCACCCAATCTTGATGATACTTGCACGTAGTTATCAGTACACGAATCCCACTTATCTCACCAAATTTCGTTCTTCTAGGTTAAACCGTTCCTTTGCAGTAACCGTTTTCATGTTTAGGTTTCACTCTGTTTTCTCCTATATGGATACATGTAGTTGGAACTCTAAATCAAACACGGTTTGTGCTAGCTCTTTGAAACTTGGCACAATAATGTAGTACCAAGTTCTATCGCTATGGTTTATTTCCTAGTGAAGTAGCTCAAAGCAGAGACTGACGAGAATCCCTTTCATTGAAAGGGGTTGCCAAGCTTCCAGAAAACTACGAGTTTCCGGAAATCTCAGCAAACATTTTTTCACCCAATCTTGATGATACTTGCAGGTAGTGATCAGTACACGAATCATACTTGGCTCACCAAATTTCATTCGTCTAGGTTAAACCGTTCCTTTGCAGTAACCGTTTTCATGTTTAGGTTTCAGTCTGTTTTCTCCTATATGGATACATGTAGTAGGAACTCTAAATCAAACACGGTTTGTGCTAGGTGTTTGAAACTTGGCACAATAATGTAGTTCCAAGTTCTACCGCTATGGTTTGTGTGCTATTGAAGTAGCCCCAAGCAGAGACTGACGAGAATCACTTTCATTGAAAGGGGTTGCCAAGCTTCCACAAAACTACGAGTTTCCTGAAATCTCAGCAAACATTTTTTCACCCAATCTTGATGATCCTTGCAGGTAGTTATCAGTACACGAATCCCACTTGGGTCACTCAATTTCGTTCTTTTAGGTTAAACCGATCCTTTGCAGTAACCGTTTTCATGTTTAGGTTTCACTCTGTTTTCTCCTATATGGATACATGTATTTGGAACTCTAAATCAAACACGGTTTGTGCTAGCTCTTTGAAACTTGGCACAATAATGTAGTTCCAAGTTCTATCGCTATGGTTTGTGTGCTATTGAAGTAGCCCCAAGCAGACAGTGACGAGAATCACTTCCATTGAAAGGGGTTGCCAAGCTTCCAAAAAACTACGAGTTTCGTGAAATCTCAGCAAATATTTTCTCACCCAATCTTGATGATACTTGCAGGTAGTGATCAGTACACGAATCCCACTTGGTCACCAAATTTCATTCGTCTAGGTTAAACCGTTCCTTTGAAGTAACCGTTTTCATGTTTAGGTTTCACTCTGTTTTCTCCTATATGGATACATGTAGTTGGAACTCTAAATCAAACACGGTTTGTGCTAGCTCTTTGAAACTTGGCACAATAATGTAGTACCAAGTTCTATCGCTATGGTTTGTGTGCTGTTGATGTAGCCCCAATAGAGACTGACGAGCATCACTTTCATTGAAAGGGGTTGCCAAGCTTCCAAAAAACTACGAGTTTCATGAAATCTCTGCAACATTTTTTCACCCAATCTTGATGATACTTGCAGGTAGTTATCAGTACACGAATCCCACTTGACTCACCAAATTTCGTTCTTCTAAGTTAAACCGTTCCTTTGCAGTAACCGTTTTCATGTTTAGGTTTCACTCTGTTTTCTCCTATATGGATACATGTAGTTGGAACTCTAAATCAAACACGGTTTGTGCTAGCTCTTTGAAACTTGGCACAATAATGTAGCTCCAAGTTCTATCGCTATGGTTTGTGTGCTATTCAAGTATCCCCAAGCAGAGACTGACGAGAATCCCTTTCATTGAAAGGGGTTGCCAAGTTTCCAAAAAGCTAAGAGTTTCGTGATCTCAACAAACATTTTTTCACCCAATCTTGATGATACTTGCAGGTCGTGATCAGTACACGAATCCCACCTGGCTCACCAAATTTCATTCGTCTAGGTTAAACCGTTCCTTTGCAGTAACCGTTTTCATGTTTTGGTTTCACTCTGTTTTCTCCTATATGGATACATGTAGTTGGAACTCTAAATCAAACACTGTTTGTACTAGCTCTTTGAAACTTGGCACAATAGTGTAGTTCCAAGTTCTATGGCTATGGTTTATGTGCTATTGAAGTAGCCCCAAGCAGAGACTGACGAGAATCACTTTCATTGAAAGGGGTTGCCAAGCTTCCAACAAAATACGAGTTTCCTGAAATCTCAGCAAACATTTTTTCACCCAATCTTGATGATACTTCCATTTAATGATCAGTACACCAATCCCAGTTGGCTCACCAAATTTCGTTCTTCTAGGTTAAACCGTTCCTTTGCAGTAACCGTTTTCATGTTTAGGTTTCACTCTGTTTTCTCCTATATGGATACATGTAGTTGGAACTCTAAATCAAACACGGTTTGTGCTAGCTCGTTGAAACTTGGCACAATAATGTAGTTCCAAGTTCTATCGCTATGGTTTGTGTGCTATTGAATTAGCCCCAAGCAGAGACTGACGAGTATCACTTCAATTGAAAGGGTTTGCCAAGCTTCCAAGAAACTACGAGTTTCGTGAAATCTCAGCAAATATTTTTTCACCCAATCTTGATGATATTTGCAGGTAATGATCAGTACATGAATCCCACTTGGCTAACCAAATTTTATTCCTCTTGGTTAAACCGTTCCTTTGCAGAAACCGTTTTCATGTTTAGGTTTCACTCTGTTTTCTCCTATATGGATACATGTAGTTGGAACTCAAAATCAAACACGGTTTGTGCTAGCTCTTTGAAACTTGGCACAATAATGTAGTTCCAAGTTCTATCGCTATGGTTTGTGTGCTATTGAAGTAGCCCCAAGCAGAGAGTGACGAGAATCACTTCCATTGAAAGGGGTTGCCAAGCTTCCAAAAAACTACGAGTTTCGGGAAGTCTCAGCAAATATTTTTTCACCCAATCTTGATGATACTTGCAAGTAATGATCAGTACACGAATCCCACTTGGCTAACCAAATTTCATTCCTCTCGGTTAAACCGTTCCTTTGCAGGAACCGTTTTCATGTTTAGGTTTCACTCTGTTTTCTCCTATATGGACACATGTATTAGGAACTCTAAATCAAACACGGTTTGTGCTAGCTCTTTGAAACTTGGCACAATAATGTAGTTCCAAGTTCTATCGCTATGGTTTGTGTGCCATTGAAATAGCCCCAAGCAGAGACTGACGAGTATCAATTTCATTGAAAGGGAGTGCGAAGCTTCCAAAAAACTACGAGTTTCCTGAAATCTCAGCAAATATTTTTTCACCCAATCTTGATGATACTTTCAGGTAGTTATCAGTACACGAATCCCACTTGGCTCACTCAATTTCGTTCTTTTAGGTTAAACCGTTCCTTTGCAGAAACCGTTTTCATGTTTAGGTTTCACTCTGTTTTCTCCTATATGGATACATGTAGTTGGAATTCTAAATCAAACACGGTTTGTGCTAGGTGTTTGAAACTTGGCACAATAATGTAGTTCCAAGTTCTATCGCTATGGTTTGTGTGCCATTGATGTAGCCACAAGCAGAGACTGACGAGAATCACTTCCTTGAAAGGGGTTGCCAAGCTTCCAAAAAACAACGAGTTTCCTGAAATCTCAGCAAACATTTTTTCACCCAATCTTAATGATACTTCCACTTAATGATCAGTACTCCAATCCCACTTGGCTCACCAAATTTCGTTCTTCTAGGTTAAACCGTTCCTTTGAGTAACCATTTTCCTCTTTAGTTTTCACTCTGTTTTCTCCTATATGGATACATGTAGTTGGAACTCTAAATCAAACACGGTTTGTGCTAGCTCTTTGAAACTTGGCACAATAATGTAGTTCCAAGTTCTATCGCTATGGTTTGTGTGCTATTGAAGTAGCCCCAAGCAGAGAGTGACGAGAATCACTTCCATTGAAAGGGGTTGCCAAGCTTCCAAAAAACTACGAGTTTCGTGAAGTCTCAGCAAATATTTTTTCACCCAATCTTGATGATACTTGCAGGTAATGATCAGTACACGAATCCCACTTGGCTAACCAAATTTCATTCCTCTCGGTTAAACCGTTCCTTTGCAGGAACCGTTTTCATGTTTAGGTTTCACTCTGTTTTCTCCTATATGGACACATGTATTAGGAACTCTAAATCAAACCCGGTTTGTGCTAGCTCTTTGAAACTTGGCACAATAATGTAGTTCCAAGTTCTATCGCTATGGTTTGTGTGGTATTGAAGTAGCCCCTAGAAGAGACTGACGAGTATCAATTTCATTGAAAGGGGTTGCCAAGCTTCCAAAAATCTACGAGTTTCCAGAAATCTCAGCAAATATTTTTTCACCCAATCTTGATGATACTTTCAGGTAGTTATCAGTACACGAATCCCACTTGGCTCACTCAAATTCGTTCTTTTAGGTTAAACCGTTCCATTGCAGAAACCGTTTTCATGTTTAGGTTTCACTCTGTTTTCTCCTATATGGATACATGTAGTTGGAACTCTAAATCAAACACGGTTTGTGCTAGGTGTTTGAAACTTGGCACAATAATGTAGTTCAAAGTTCTATCGCTATGGTTTGTGCGCCATTGAAGTAGCCCCAAGCAGAGACTGACGAGAATCATTTCCTTGAGAGTGGTTGCCAAGTTTCCAAAAAACTACGAGTTTCCTGAAATCTCAGCAAACATTTTTCACCCAATCTTGATGATACTTGCAGGTAGTGATCAGTACACGAATCCCGCTTGGCTCACCAAATTTCGTTCTTCTAGGTTAAACCGTTCCTTTGAGTAACCATTTTTCATGTTTAGTTTTCTCTCTGTTTTTCTCCTATATGGATACATGTATTTGGAACTCTAAATTAAACACGGTTTGTGCTAGCTCTTTGAAACTTGGCACAATAATGTAGTTCCAAGTTCTATCGCTATGCTTTGTGTGCTATTCAAGTAGCCCCAAGCAGAGACTGACGAGATTCCCTTTCATTGAAAGGGGTTGCCAAGCTTCCAAAAAACTACGAGTTTCCTGAAAATCTCAGCAAACATTTTTTCACCCAATCTTGATGATCCTTGCAGGTAGTTATCAGTACACGAATCCCACATGGCTCAACAAATTTCGTTCTTCTAGGTTAAACCGTTCCTTTGCAGTAACCGTTTTCATGTTTAGGTTTCACTCTGTTTTCTCCTATATGGATACATGTAGTTGGAACTCTAAATCAAACACGGTTTGTACTAGCTCTTTGAAACTTGGCACAATAATGTAGTTCCAAGTTCTATCGCTATGGTTTGTGTGCTATTGAAGTAGCCCCAAGCAGAGACTGACGAGATTCCCTTTCATTGAAAGGGGTTGCCAAGCTTCCAAAAAACAACGAGTTTCCTGAAATCTCAGCAAACATTTTTTTCACCCAATCTTAATGATACTTCCACTTAATGATCAGTACTCCAATCCCACTTGGCTCACCAAATTTCGTTCTTCTAGGTTAAACCGTTCCTTTGCAGTAACCGTTTTCATGTTTAGGTTTCACTCTGTTTTCTCCTATATGGATACATGTAGTTGGAACTCTAAATCAAACACGGTTTGTGCTAGCTCTTTGAAACTTGGCACAATAATGTAGTTCCAAGTTCTATCGCTATGGTTTGTGTGCTATTGAAGTAGCCCCAAGCAGAGACTGACGAGAATCCCTTTCATTGAAAGGGGTTGCCAAGCTTCCAACAAACTACGAGGTTCCAGAAATCTCAGCAAACATTTTTTCACCCAATCTTGATGATACTTCCATTTAATGATCAGTACAACAATCCCACTTGGCTCACCAAATTTCGTTTCTTCTAGGTTAAACCGTTCCTTTGCAGTAACCGTTTTCATGTTTAGGTTTCACTCTGTTTTCTCCTTTATGGATTACATGTAGTTGGAACTCTAAATCAAACACGGTTTTGTGCTAGCTCTTTGAAACTTGGCACAATAATGTAGTTCCAAGTTCTATCACTATGGTTTGTTTGGTATTGAAGTAGCCCCAAGCAGAGACTGACGAGAATCACTTTCATTGAAAGGGGTTGCCAAGCTTCCAAAAAACTGCGAGTTTCCTGAAATCTCAGCAAACATTTTTTCACCCAATCTTGATGATACTTGCAGGTAGTTATCAGTACACGAATCCCACTTGGCTCACTCAATTTCGTTCTTTTTGGTTAAACCATTCCTTTGCAGAAACCGTTTTCATGTTTAGGTTTCACTCTGTTTTCTCCTATACGGATACATGTAGTTGGAATTCTAAATCAAACACGGTTTGTGCTAGGTGTTTGAAACTTGGCACAATAATGTAGTTCCAAGTTCTATCGCTATGGTTTCTGTGCCATTGAAGTAGCCCCAAGCAGAGACTGACGAGAATCACTTTCCTTGAAAAGGGTTGCCAAGCTTCCAAAAACTACGAGTTTCATGAAATCTCAGCAAACATTTTTTCACCGAATCTTGATGATACTTCCATTTAATGATCAGTACACCAATCCCACTTGGCTCACCAAATTTCGTTCTTCTAGGTTAAACCGTTCCTTTGCAGTAACCGTATTCATGTTTAGGTTTCACTGTTTTTCTCCTATATGGATACATGTAGTTGGAACTCTAAATCAAACACGGTTTGGGCTAGCTCTTTGAAACTTGGCATAATAATGTAGTACCAAGTTCTATCGTTATGGTTTGTGTCCTATTGAAGTAGCCCCAAGCAGAGACTGGCAAGAATCACTTTCATTGATAGGGGTTGCCAAGCTTCCAAAAAACTACGAGTTTCCGGAAATCTCAGCAAACATTTCTTCACCCAATCTTGATGATACTTGCAGGTAGTGATCAGTACACGAATCCTACTTGGCTCACCAAATTTCATTCGTCTAGGTTGAACCGTTCCTTTGCAGTAACCATTTTCATGTTTAGGTTTCACTCTGTTTTCTCCTATATGGATATATGTACTTGGAACTCTAAATCAAACACGGTTTGTGCTAGCTCTTTGAAACTTGGCACAATAATGTAGTTCCAAGTTCTATCGCTATGGTTTGTGTGGTATTGAAGTAGCCACAAGCAGAGACTGACGAGAATCAATTTCATTGAAAGGGGTTGCCAAGCTTCCAAAAAACTACGAGTTTCCTGAAATCTCAGCAAATATTTTTTCACGCAATCTTTATGATACTTGCAGGTAGTTATCAGTACACGAATCCCACTTGGCTCACCAAAATTCGTTCCTCTAGGTTAAACCGTTCCTTGGCAGTAACTGTTTTCATGTTTAGGTTTCACTCTGTTTTCTCCTATATGGATACATGTAGTTGGAACTCCAAATAAAAAAAGTTTGTGTTAGCTCTTTGAAACTTGGCACAATAATGTAGTTCCAAGTTCTATCGCTATGGTTTGTGTGCTATTGAAGTAGCCCCAAGCAGAGACTGACGAGAATCCCTTTCATTGAAAGGGGTTGCCAAGCTTCCAAAAAACAACGAGTTTCCTGAAATCTCAGCAAACATTTTTTCACCCAATTTAATGATACTTCCATTTAATGATCAGTACTCCAATCCCACTTGGCTCACCAAATTTCGTTTTTTTAGGTTAAACCGTTCCTTTGCAGTAACCGTTTTCATGTTTAGGTTTCACTCTGTTTTCTCCTATATGGATACATGTAGTTGGAACTCTAAATCAAACTCGGTTTGTGCTAGCTCTTTGAAACTTGGCACAATAATGTAGTTCCATGTTCTATCGCTATGGTTTGTGTGCCATTGAAGGAGCCACAAGCAGAGACTGACGAGAATCACTTTCCTTGAAAGGGGTTGCCAAGCTTCCAAAAACACTACGAGTTTCCTGAAATCTCAGCAAACATTTTTTCATCCAATCTTGATGATCCTTGCAGGTAGTTATCAGTACACGAATCCCACTTGGCTCACCAAATTTCCTTCTTCTAGGTTAAACCGTTCCTTTGCAGTAACCGTTTTCATGTTTAGGTTTCACTCTGATTTCTCCTATAAGGATACATGTAGTTGGAACTCTAAATCAAACACGTTTGTGCTAGCTCTTTGAAACTTGGCACAATAATGTAGTTCCAAGTTCTATCGCTATGGTTTGTTTGGTATTGAAGTAGCCCCTAGAAGAGACTGACGAGTATCAATTTCATTGAAAGGGGTTGCCAAGCTACCAAAAATCTACGAGTTTCCTGAAATCTCAGCAAATATTTTTTCACCCAATCTTGATGATACTTTCAGGTAGTTATCAGTACACGAATCCCACTTGGCTCACTCAAATTCGTTCTTTTAGGTTAAACCGTTCCTTTGCAGAAACCGTTTTCATGTTTACACTCTGTTTTCTCCTATATGGATACATGTAGTTGGAACTCTAAATCAAACACGGTTTGTGCTAGGTGTTTGAAACTTGGCACAATAATGTAGTTCCAAGTTCTATCGCTATGGTTTGTGCGCCATTGAAGTAGCCCCAAGCAGAGACTGACGAGAATCACTTCCTTGAAAGTGGTTGCCAAGCTTCCAAAAAACTACGAGTTTCCTGAAATCTCAGCAAACATTTTATCACCCAATCTTGATGATACTTGCAGGTAGTGATCAGTACACGAATCCCGCTTGGCTCACCAAATTTCGTTCTTCTAGGTTAAACCGTTCCTTTGAGTAACCATTTTCATGTTTAGTTTTCACTCTGTTTTTCTCCTATATGGATACATGTATTTGGAACTCTAAATCAAACACGGTTTGTGCTAGCTCTTTGAAACGTGGCACAATAATGTAGTTCCAAGTTCTATCGCTATGCTTTGTGTGCTATTGAAGTAGCCCCAAGCGGAGACTGACGAGATTCCCTTTCATTGAAAGGGGTTGCCAAGCTTCCAAAAAACTACGAGTTTCCTGAAATCTCAGCAAACATTTTTTCACCCAATCTTGATGATCCTTGCAGGTAGTTATCAGTACACGAATCCCACATGGCTCAACAAATTTCGTTCTTCTAGGTTAAACCGTTCCTTTGCAGTAACCGTTTTCATGTTTAGGTTTCACTCTGTTTTCTCCTATATGGATACATGTAGTTGGAACTCTAAATCAAACACGGTTTGTGCTAGCTCTTTGAAACTTGGCACAATAATGTAGTTCCAAGTTCTATCGCTATGGTTTGTGTGCTATTGAAGTAGCCCCAAGCAGAGACTGACGAGATTCCCTTTCATTGAAAGGGGTTGCCAAGCTTCCAAAAAACAACGAGTTTCCTGAAATCTCAGCAAACATTTTTTTCACCCAATCTTAATGATACTTCCACTTAATGATCAGTACTCCAATCCCACTTGGCTCACCAAATTTCGTTCTTCTAGGTTAAACCGTTCCTTTGCAGTAACCGTTTTCATGTTTAGGTGTCACTCTGTTTTCTCCTATATGGATACATGTAGTTGGAACTCTAAATCAAACACGGTTTGTGCTAGCTCTTTGAAACTTGGCACAATAATGTAGTTCCAAGTTCTATCGCTATGGTTTGTGTGGTATTGAAGTAGCCCCAAGCAGAGACTGACGAGAATCACTTTCATTGAAAGGTGTTGAAAGCTTCCAAAAAACTGCGAGTTTCCTGAAATCTCAGCAAACATTTTTTCACCCAATCTTGATGATACTTGCAGGTAGTTATCAGTACACGAATCCTACTTGGCTCACTCAATTTCGTTCTTTTTGGTTAAACCCATTCCTTTGCAGAAACCGTTTTCATGTTTAGGTTTCACTCTGTTTTCTCCTATATGGATACATGTAGTTGGAATTCTAAATCAAACACGGTTTGTGCTAGGTGTTTGAAACATGGCACAATAATGTAGTTCCAAGTTCTATGGCTATGGTTTCTGTGCCATTGAAGTAGCCCCAAGCAGAGACTGACGAGAATCACTTTCCTTGAAAAGGGTTGCCAAGCTTCCAAAAACTACGAGTTTCCTGAAATCTCAGCAAACATTTTTTTCACCGAATCTTGATGATACTTCCATTTAATGATCAGTACACGAATCCCGCTTGGCTCACCAAATTTCGTTCTTCTAGGTTAAACCGTTCCTTTGAGTAACCATTTTCATGTTTAGTTTTCACTCTGTTTTCTCCTATATGGATACATGTATTTGGAACTCAAATCAAACACGGTTTGTGCTAGCTCTTTGAAACGTGGCACAATAATGTAGTTCCAAGTTCTATCGCTATGGTTTCTGTGCCATTGAAGTAGCCCCAAGCAGAGACTGACGAGAATCACTTTCCCTTGAAAAGGGTTGCCAAGCTTCCAAAAACTACGAGTTTCATGAAATCTCAGCAAACATTTTTTCACCGAATCTTGATGATACTTTCATTTAATGATCAGTACACCAATCCCACTTGGCTCACCAAATTTCGTTCTTCTAGGTTAAACCGTTCCTTTGCAGTAACCGTATTCATGTTTAGGTTTCACTCTGTTTTCTCCTATATGGATACATGTAGTTGGAACTCTAAATCAAACACGGTTTGGGCTAGCTCTTTGAAACTTGGCATAATAATGTAGTACCAAGTTCTATCGTTATGGTTTGTGTCCTATTGAAGTAGCCCCAAGCAGAGACTGGCAAGAATCACTTTCATTGATAGGGGTTGCCAAGCTTCCAAAAAACTACGAGTTTCCGGAAATCTCAGCAAACATTTCTTCACCCAATCTTGATGATACTTGCAGGTAGTGATCAGTACACGAATCCTACTTGGCTCACCAAATTTCACTCGTCTAGGTTGAACCGTTCCTTTGCAGTAACCATTTTCATGTTTAGGTGTCACTCTGTTTTCTCCTATATGGATACATGTAGTTGGAACTCTAAATCAAACACGGTTTGTGCTAGCTCTTTGAAACTTGGCACAATAATGTAGTTCCAAGTTCTATCGCTATGGTTTGTGTGCTATTGAAGTAGCCCCAAGCAGAGACTGACGAGAATCCCTTTCATTGAAAGGGGTTGCCAAGCTTCCAACAAACTACGAGGTTCCAGAAATCTCAGCAAACATTTTTTTCACCCAATCTTGATGATACTTCCATTTAATGATCAGTACACCAATCCCACTTGGCTCACCAAATTTCGTTCTTCTAGGTTAAACCGTTCCTTTGCAGTAACCGTTTTCATGTTTAGGTTTCACTCTGTTTTCTCCTTTATGGATACATGTAGTTGGAACTCTAAATCAAACACGGTTTGTGCTAGCTCTTTGAAACTTGGCACAATAATGTAATTCCAAGTTCTATCACTATGGTTTGTGTGGTATTGAAGTAGCCCCAAGCAGAGACTGACGAGAATCACTTTCCTTGAAAGGGGTTGCCAAGCTTCCAAAAAACTGCGAGTTTCCTGAAATCTCAGCAAACATTTTTTCACCCAATCTTGATGATACTTGCAGGTAGTTATCAGTACACGAATCCCAATTGGCTCACTCAATTTCGTTCTTTTTGTTAAACCATTCCTTTGCAGAAACCGTTTTCATGTTTAGGTTTCACTCTGTTTTCTCCTATACGGATACATGTATTTGGAATTCTAAATCAAACACGGTTTGTGCTAGGTGTTTGAAACTTGGCACAATAATGTAGTTCCAAGTTCTATCGCTATGGTTTCTGTGCCATTGAAGTAGCCCCAAGCAGAGACTGTCGAGAATCACTTTCCTTGAAAAGGGTTGCCAAGCTTCCAAAAACTATGAGTTTCATGAAATCTCAGCAAACATTTTTTCACCGAATCTTGATGATACTTCCATTTAATGATCAGTACACCAATCCCACTTGGCTCACCAAATTTCGTTCTTCTAGGTTAAACCGTTCCTTTGCAGTAACCGTATTCATGTTTAGGTTTCACTCTGTTTTCTCCTATATGGATACATGTAGTTGGAACTCTAAATCAAACACGGTTTGGGCTAGCTCTTTGAAACTTGGCATAATAATGTAGTACCAAGTTCTATCGTTATGGTTTGTGTCCTATTGAAGTAGCCCCAAGCAGAGACTGGCAAGAATCACTTTCATTGATAGGGGTTGCCAAGCTTCCAAAAAACTACGAGTTTCCGGAAATCTCAGCAAACATTTCTTCACCCAATCTTGATGATACTTGCAGGTAGTGATCAGTACACGAATCCTACTTGGCTCACCAAATTTCATTCGTCTAGGTTGAACCGTTCCTTTGCAGTAACCATTTTCATGTTTAGGTTTCACTCTGTTTTCTCCTATATGGATATATGTAGTTGGAAATCTAAATCAAACACGGTTTGTGCTAGCTCTTTGAAACTTGGCACAATAATGTAGTTCCAAGTTCTATCGCTATGGTTTGTGTGGTATTGAAGTAGCCACAAGCAGAGACTGACGAGAATCAATTTTATTGAAAGGGGTTGCCAAGCTTCCAAAAAACTACGAGTTTCCTGAAATCTCAGCAAATATTTTTTCACGCAATCTTTATGATACTTGCAGGTAGTTATCAGTACACGAATCCCCCTTGGCTCACCAAAATTCGTTCCTCTAGGTTAAACCGTTCCTTGGCAGTAACTGTTTTCATGTTTAGGTTTCACTCTGTTTTCTCCTATATGGATACATGTAGTTGGAACTCCAAATAAAACAAAGTTTGTGTTAGCTCTTTGAAACTTGGCACAATAATGTAGTTCCAAGTTCTATCGCTATGGTTTGTGTGCTATTGAAGTAGCCCCAAGCAGAGACTGACGAGAATCCCTTTCATTGAAAGGGGTTGCCAAGCTTCCAAAAAACAACGAGTTTCCTGAAATCTCAGCAAACATTTTTTCACCCAATCTTAATGATACTTCCATTTAATGATCAGTACTCCAATCCCACTTGGCTCACCAAATTTCGTTCTTCTAGGTTAAACCGTTCCTTTGCAGTAACCGTTTTCATGTTTAGGTTTCACTCTGTTTTCTCCTATATGGATACATGTAGTTGGAACTCTAAATCAAACTCGGTTTGTGCTAGCTCTTTGAAACTTGGCACAATAATGTAGTTCCATGTTCTATCGCTATGGTTTGTGTGCCATTGAAGTAGCCACAAGCAGAGACTGACGAGAATCACTTTCCTTGAAAGGGGTTGCCAATCTTCCAAAAATACTACGAGTTTCCTGAAATCTCAGCAAACATTTTTTCATCCAATCTTGATGATCCTTGCAGGTAGTTATCAGTACACGAATCCCACTTGGCTCACCAAATTTCCTTCTTCTAGGTTAAACCGTTCCTTTGCAGTAACCGTTTTCATGTTTAGGTTTCACTCTGATTTCTCCTATAAGGATACATGTAGTTGGAACTCTAAATCAAACACGTTTGTGCTAGCTCTTTGAAACTTGGCACAATAATGTAGTTCCAAGTTCTATCGCTATGGTTTGTTCGGTATTGAAGTAGCCCCTAGAAGAGACTGACGAGTATC
Organism: Urocitellus parryii; assembly: GCF_045843805.1. NCBI lineage: Eukaryota > Metazoa > Chordata > Mammalia > Rodentia > Sciuridae > Urocitellus > Urocitellus parryii. The sequence continues at coordinate 40,824 of NW_027552903.1, forward strand.
AATTTCATTGAAAGGGGTTGCCAAGCTTCCAAAAATCTACGAGTTTCCTGAAATCTCAGCAAATATTTTTTCACCCAATCTTGATGATACTTTCAGGTAGTTATCAGTACACGAATCCCACTTGGCTCACTCAAATTCGTTCTTTTAGGTTAAACCGTTCCTTTGCAGAAACCGTTTTCATGTTTAGGTTTCACTCTGTTTTCTCCTATATGGATACATGTAGTTGGAACTCTAAATCAAACACGGTTTGTGCTAGGTGTTTGAAACTTGGCACAATAATGTAGTTCCAAGTTCTATCGCTATGGTTTGTGCGCCATTGAAGTAGCCCCAAGCAGAGACTGACGAGAATCACTTCCTTGAAAGTGGTTGCCAAGCTTCCAAAAAACTACGAGTTTCCTGAAATCTCAGCAAACATTTTATCACCCAATCTTGATGATACTTGCAGGTAGTGATCAGTACACGAATCCCGCTTGGCTCACCAAATTTCGTTCTTCTAGGTTAAACCGTTCCTTTGAGTAACCATTTTCATGTTTAGTTTTCACTCTGTTTTCTCCTATATGGATACATGTATTTGGAACTCTAAATCAAACACGGTTTGTGCTAGCTCTTTGAAACGTGGCACAATAATGTAGTTCCAAGTTCTATCGCTATGCTTTGTGTGCTATTGAAGTAGCCCCAAGCGGAGACTGACGAGATTCCCTTTCATTGAAAGGGGTTGCCAAGCTTCCAAAAAACTACGAGTTTCCTGAAATCTCAGCAAACATTTTTTCACCCAATCTTGATGATCCTTGCAGGTAGTTATCAGTACACGAATCCCACATGGCTCAACAAATTTCGTTCTTCTAGGTTAAACCGTTCCTTTGCAGTAACCGTTTTCATGTTTAGGTTTCACTCTGTTTTCTCCTATATGGATACATGTAGTTGGAACTCTAAATCAAACACGGTTTGTGATAGCTCTTTGAACCTTGGCACAATAATGTAGTTCCAAGTTCTATCGCTATGGTTTGTGTGGTATTGAAGTAGCCCCAAGCAGAGACTGACGAGAATCACTTTCATTGAAAGGTGTTGAAAGCTTCCAAAAAACTGCGAGTTTCCTGAAATCTCAGCAAACATTTTTTCACCCAATCTTGATGATACTTGCAGGTAGTTATCAGTACACGAATCCCACTTGGCTCACTCAATTTCGTTCTTTTTGGTTAAACCATTCCTTTGCAGAAACCGTTTTCATGTTTAGGTTTCACTCTGTTTTCTCCTATATGGATACATGTAGTTGGAATTCTAAATCAAACACGGTTTGTGCTAGGTGTTTGAAACATGGCACAATAATGTAGTTCCAAGTTCTATCGCTATGGTTTCTGTGCCATTGAAGTAGCCCCAAGCAGAGACTGACGAGAATCACTTTCCTTGAAAAGGGTTGCCAAGCTTCCAAAACTACGAGTTTCCTGAAATCTCAGCAAACATTTTTTTCACCGAATCTTGATGATACTTCCATTTAATGATCAGTACACGAATCCCGCTTGGCTCACCAAATTTCGTTCTTCTAGGTTAAACCGTTCCTTTGAGTAACCATTTTCATGTTTAGTTTTCACTCTGTTTTCTCCTATATGGTCACATGTATTTGGAACTCTAAATCAAACACGGTTTGTGCTAGCTCTTTGAAACGTGGCACAATAATGTAGTTCCAAGTTCTATCGCTATGGTTTCTGTGCCATTGAAGTAGCCCCAAGCAGAGACTGACGAGAATCACTTTCCTTGAAAAGGGTTGCCAAGCTTCCAAAAACTACGAGTTTCATGAAATCTCAGCAAACATTTTTTCACCGAATCTTGATGAGACTTCCATTTAATGATCAGTACACCAATCCCACTTGGCTCACCAAATTTCGTTCTTCTAGGTTAAACCGTTCCTTTGCAGTAACCGTATTCATGTTTAGGTTTCACTCTGTTTTCTCCTATATGGATACATGTAGTTGGAACTCTAAATCAAACACGGTTTGGGCTAGCTCTTTGAAACTTGGCATAATAATGTAGTACCAAGTTCTATCGTTATGGTTTGTGTCCTATTGAAGTAGCCCCAAGCACAGACTGGCAAGAATCACTTTCATTGATTGGGGTTGCCAAGCTTCCAAAAAACTACGAGTTTCCGGAAATCTCAGCAAACATTTCTTCACCCAATCTTGATGATACTTGCAGGTAGTGATCAGTACACGAATCCTACTTGGCTCACCAAATTTCATTCGTCTAGGTTGAACCGTTCCTTTGCAGTAACCATTTTCATGTTTAGGTTTCACTCTGTTTTCTCCTATATGGATACATGTAGTTGGAACTCCAAATAAAACAAAGTTTGTGTTAGCTCTTTGAAACTTGGCACAATAATGTAGTTCCAAGTTCTATCGCTATGGTTTGTGTGCTATTGAAGTAGCCCCAAGCAGAGACTGACGAGAATCCCTTTCATTGAAAGGGGTTGCCAAGCTTCCAAAAAACAACGAGTTTCCTGAAATCTCAGCAAACATTTTTTCACCGAATCTTGATGATACTTCCATTTAATGATCAGTACACCAATCCCACTTGGCTCACTCAAATTCGTTCTTTTAGGTTAAACCGTTCCATTGCAGAAACCGTTTTCATGTTTAGGTTTCACTCTGTTTTCTCCTATATGGATACATGTAGTTGGAACTCTAAATCAAACACGGTTTGTGCTAGGTGTTTGAAACTTGGCACAATAATGTAGTTCAAAGTTCTATCGCTATGGTTTGTGCGCCATTGAAGTAGCCCCAAGCAGAGACTGACGAGAATCACTTCCTTGAAAGTGGTTGCCAAGCTTCCAAAAAACTACGAGTTTCCTGAAATCTCAGCAAACATTTTTTCACCCAATCTTGATGATACTTGCAGGTAGTGATCAGTACACGAATCCCGCTTGGCTCACCAAATTTCGTTCTTCTAGGTTAAACCGTTCCTTTGAGTAACCATTTTCATGTTTAGTTTTCACTCTGTTTTCTCCTATATGGATACATGTATTTGGAACTCTAAATCAAACACGGTTTGTGCTAGCTCTTTGAAACTTGGCACAATAATGTAGTTCCAAGTTCTATCGCTATGCTTTGTGTGCTATTGAAGTAGCCCCAAGCAGAGACTGACGAGATTCCCTTTCATTGAAAGCGGTTGCCAAGCTTCCAAAAAACTACGAGTTTCCTGAAATCTCAGCAAACATTTTTTCACCCAATCTTGATGATCCTTGCAGGTAGTTATCAGTACACGAATCCCACATGGCTCAACAAATTTCGTTCTTCTAGGTTAAACCATTCCTTTGCAGTAACCGTTTTCATGTTTAGGTTTCACTCTGTTTTCTCCTATATGGATACATGTAGTTGGAACTCTAAATCAAACACGGTTTGTGCTAGCTCTTTGAAACTTGGCACAATAACGTAGTTCCAAGTTCTATCGCTATGGTTTGTGTGCTATTGAAGTAGCCCCAAGCAGAGACTGACGAGATTCCCTTTCATTGAAAGGGGTTGCCAAGCTTCCAAAAAACAACGAGTTTCCTGAAATCTCAGCAAACATTTTTTTCACCCAATCTTAATGATACTTCCACTTAATGATCAGTACTCCAATCCCACTTGGCTCACCAAATTTCGTTCTTCTAGGTTAAACCGTTCCTTTGCAGTAACCGTTTTCATGTTTAGGTTTCACTCTGTTTTCTCCTATATGGATACATGTAGTTGGAACTCTAAATCAAACACGGTTTGTGCTAGCTCTTGAAACATGGCACAATAATGTAGTTCCAAGTTCTATCGCTATGGTTTGTGTGCTATTGAAGTAGCCCCAAGCAGAGACTGACGAGAATCCCTTTCATTGAAAGGGGTTGCCAAGCTTCCAACAAACTACGAGGTTCCAGAAATCTCAGCAAACATTTTTTCACCCAATCTTGATGATACTTCCATTTAATGATCAGTACACCAATCCCACTTGGCTCACCAAATTTCGTTCTTCTAGGTTAAACCGTTCCTTTGCAGTAACCGTTTTCATGTTTAGGTTTCACTCTGTTTTCTCCTATATGGATACATGTAGTTGGAACTCTAAATCAAACACGGTTTGTGCTAGCTCTTTGAAACTTGGCACAATAATGTAGTTCCAAGTTCTATCGCTATGGTTTGTTTGGTATTGAAGTAGCCCCAAGCAGAGACTGACGAGAATCACTTTCCTTGAAAAGGGTTGAAAAGCTTCCAAAAAACTGCGAGTTTCCTGAAATCTCAGCAAACATTTTTTCACCCAATCTTGATGATACTTGCAGGTAGTTATCAGTACACGAATCCCAATTGGGCTCACTCAATTTCGTTCTTTTTGGTTAAACCATTCCTTTGCAGAAACCGTTTTCATGTTTAGGTTTTACTCTGTTTTCTCCTATATGGATACATATAGTTGGAATTCTAAATCAAACACGGTTTGTGCTAGGTGTTTGAAACTTGGCACAATAATGTAGTTCCAAGTTCTATCGCTATGGTTTCTGTGCCATTGAAGTAGCCCCAAGCAGAGACTGACGAGAATCACTTTCCTTGAAAAGGGTTGCCAAGCTTCCAAAAACTACGAGTTTCATGAAATCTCAGCAAACATTTTTTCACCGAATCTTGATGATACTTCCATTTAATGATCAGTACACCAATCCCACTTGGCTCACCAAATTTCGTTCTTCTAGGTTAAACCGTTCCTTTGCAGTAACCGTATTCATGTTTAGGTTTCACTCTGTTTTCTCCTATATGGATACATGTAGTTGGAACTCTAAATCAAACACGGTTTGGGCTAGCTCTTTGAAACTTGGCATAATAATGTAGTACCAAGTTCTATCGTTATGGTTTGTGTCCTATTGAAGTAGCCCCAAGCAGAGACTGGCAAGAATCACTTTCATTGATAGGGGTTGCCAAGCTTCCAAAAAACTACGAGTTTCTGGAAATCTCAGCAAACATTTCTTCACCCAATCTTGATGATACTTGCAGTTAGTGATCAGTACACAAATCCTACTTGGCTCACCAAATTTCATTCGTCTAGGTTGAACCGTTCCTTTGCAGTAACCGTTTTCATGTTTAGGTTTCACTCTGTTTTCTCCTATATGGATACATGTAGTTGGAACTCTAAATCAAACTCGGTTTGTGCTAGCACTTTGAAACTTGGCACAATAATGTAGTTCCATGTTCTATCGCTATGGTTTGTGTGCCGTTGAAGTAGCCACAAGCAGAGACTGACGAGAATCACTTTCCTTGAAAGGGGTTGCCAAGCTTCCAAAAAACTACGAGTTTCCTGAAATCTCAGCAAACATTTTTTCATCCAATCTTGATGATCCTTGCAGGTAGTTATCAGTACACGAATCCCACTTGGCTCACAAAATTTCCTTCTTCTAGGTTAAACCGTTCCTTTGCAGTAACCGTTTTCATGTTTAGGTTTCACTCTGATTTCTCCTATAAGGATACATGTAGTTGGAACTCTAAATCAAACACGTTTGTGCTAGCTCTTTGAAACTTGGCACAATAATGTAGTTCCAAGTTCTATCGCTATGGTTTGTGTGGTATTGAAGTAGCCCCTAGAAGAGACTGACGAGTATGAATTTCATTGAAAGGGGTTGCCAAGCTTCCAAAAATCTACGAGTTTCCTGAAATCTCAGCAAATATTTTTTCACCCAATCTTGATGATACTTTCAGGTAGTTATCAGTACACGAATCCCACTTGGCTCACTCAAATTCGTTCTTTTAGGTTAAACCGTTCCTTTGCAGAAACCGTTTTCATGTTTAGGTTTCACTCTGTTTTCTCCTATATGGATACATGTAGTTGGAACTCTAAATCAAACACGGTTTGTGCTAGGTGTTTGAAACTTGGCACAATAATGTATTTCCAAGTTCTATCGCTATGGTTTGTGCGCCATTGAAGTAGCCCCAAGCAGAGACTGACGAGAATCACTTCCTTGAAAGTGGTTGCCAAGCTTCCAAAAAAACTACGAGTTTCCTGAAATCTCAGCAAACATTTTTTCACCCAATCTTGATGATACTTGCAGGTAGTGATCAGTACACGAATCCCGCTTGGCTCACCAAATTTCGTTCTTCTAGGTTAAACCGTTCCTTTGAGTAACCATTTTCATGTTTAGTTTTCACTCTGTTTTCTCCTATATGGATACATGTATTTGGAACTCTAAATCAAACACGGTTTGTGCTAGCTCTTTGGAAACTTGGCACAGTAATGTAGTTCCAAGTTCTGTCGCTACGCTTTGTGTGCTATTGAAGTAGCCCCAAGCAGAGACTGACGAGATTCCCTTTCATTGAAAGGGGTTGCCAAGATTCCAAAAAACTACGAGTTTCCTGAAATCTCAGCAAACATTTTTTCACCCAATCTTGATGATCCTTGCAGGTAGTTATCAGTACACGAATCCCACATGGCTCAACAAATTTCATTCTTCTAGGTTAAACCGTTCCTTTGCAGTAACCGTTTTCATGTTTAGGTTTCACTCGGTTTTCTCCTATATGGATACATGTAGTTGGGAACTCTAAATCAAAAACGGTTTGTGCTAGCTCTTTGAAACTTGGCACAATAATGTAGTTCCAAGTTCTATCGCTATGGTTTGTGTGCTATTGAAGTAGCCCCAAGCAGAGAGTGACGAGAATCACTTCCATTGAAAGGGGTTGCCAAGCTTCCAAAAAACTACGAGTTTCGTGAAGTCTCAGCAAATATTTTTTCACCCAATCTTGATGATACTTGCAGGTAATGATCAGTACACGAATCCCACTTGGCTAACCAAATTTCATTCCTCTCGGTTAAACCGTTCCTTTGCAGGAACCGTTTTCATGTTTAGGTTTCACTCTGTTTTCTCCTATATGGACACATGTATTAGGAATTCTAAATCAAACACGGTTTGTGCTAGCTCTTTGAAACTTGGCACAATAATGTAGTTCCAAGTTCTATCGCTATGGTTTGTGTGGTATTGAAGTAGCCCCTAGAAGAGACTGACGAGTATCAATTTCATTGAAAGGGGTTGCCAAGCTTCCAAAAATCTACGAGTTTCCTGAAATCTCAGCAAATATTTTTTCACCCAATCTTGATGATACTTTCAGGTAGTTATCAGTACACGAATCCCACTTGGCTCACTCAAATTCGTTCTTTTAGGTTAAACCGTTCCATTGCAGAAACCGTTTTCATGTTTAGGTTTCACTCTGTTTTCTCCTATATGGGTACATGTAGTTGGAACTCTAAATCAAACACGGTTTGTGCTAGCTCTTTGAAACTTGGCACAATAATGTAGTTCCAAGTTCTATCGCTATGGTTTGTGTGCTATTGATGTAGCCCCAAGCAGAGACTGACGAGATTCCCTTTCATTGAAAGGGGTTGCCAAGCTTCCAAAAAACAACGAGTTTCCTGAAATCTCAGCAAACATTTTTTTCACCCAATCTTAATGATACTTCCACTTAATGATCAGTACTCCAATCCCACTTGGCTCACCAAATTTCGTTCTTCTAGGTTAAACCGTTCCTTTGCAGTAACCGTTTTCATGTTTAGGTTTCACTCTGTTTTCTCCTATATGGATACATGTAGTTGGAACTCTAAATCAAACACGGTTTGTGCTAGCTCTTGAAACTTGGCACAATAATGTAGTTCCAAGTTCTATCGCTATGGTTTGTGTGCTATTGAAGTAGCCCCAAGAGGAGACTGACGAGAATCCCTTTCATTGAAAGGGGTTGCCAAGCTTCCAAAAATCTACGAGTTTCCTGAAATCTCAGCAAACATTTTTTCATCCAATCTTGATGATCCTTGCAGGTAGTTATCAGTACACGAATCCCACTTGGCTCACCAAATTTCCTTCTTCTAGGTTAAACCGTTCCTTTGCAGTAACCGTTTTCATGTTTAGGTTTCACTCTGATTTCTCCTATAAGGATACATGTAGTTGGAACTCTAAATCAAACACGTTTGTGCTAGCTCTTTGAAACTTGGCACAATAATGTAGTTCCAAGTTCTATCGCTATGGTTTGTGTGGTATTGAAGTAGCCCCTAGAAGAGACTGACGAGTATCAATTTCATTGAAAGGGGTTGCCAAGCTTCCAAAAATCTACGAGTTTCCTGAAATCTCAGCAAACATTTTTTCACCCAATCTTGATGATACTTTCAGGTAGTTATCAGTACACGAATCCCACTTGGCTCACTCAAATTCGTTCTTTTAGGTTAAACCGTTCCTTTGCAGAAACCGTTTTCATGTTTAGGTTTCACTCTGTTTTCTCCTATATGGATACATGTAGTTGGAACTCTAAATCAAACACGGTTTGGGCTAGCTCTTTGAAACTTGGCATAATAATGTAGTACCAAGTTCTATCGTTATGGTTGTGTGTCCTATTGAAGTAGCCCCAAGCAGAGACTGGCAAGAATCACTTTCATTGATAGGGGTTGCCAAGCTTCCAAAAAACTACGAGTTTCCGGAAATCTCAGCAAACATTTCTTCACCCAATCTTGATGATATTTGCAGGTAGTCATCAGTACACGAATCCTACTTGGCTCACCAAATTTCATTCGTCTAGGTTGAACCGTTCCTTTGCAGTAACCATTTTCATGTTTAGGTTTCACTCTGTTTTCTCCTATATGGATATATGTAGTTGGAACTCTAAATCAAACACGGTTTGTGCTGGCTCTTTGAAACTTGGCACAATAATGTAGTTCCAAGTTCTGTCGCTATGCTTTGTGTGCTATTGAAGTAGCCCCAAGCAGAGACTGACGAGATTCCCTTTCATTGAAAGGGGTTGCCAAGATTCCAAAAAACTACGAGTTTCCTGAAATCTCAGCAAACATTTTTTCACCCAATCTTGATGATCCTTGCAGGTAGTTATCAGTACACGAATCCCACTTGGCTCACCAAATTTCGTTCTTCTAGGTTAAACCGTTCCATTGCAGAAACCGTTTTCATGTTTAGGTTTCACTCTGTTTTCTCCTATATGGGTACATGTAGTTGGAACTCTAAATCAAACACGGTTTGTGCTAGCTCTTTGAAACTTGGCACAATAATGTAGTTCCAAGTTCTATCGCTATGGTTTGTGTGCTATTGATGTAGCCCCAAGCAGAGACTGACGAGATTCCCTTTCATTGAAAGGGGTTGCCAAGCTTCCAAAAAACAACGAGTTTCCTGAAATCTCAGCAAACATTTTTTTCACCCAATCTTAATGATACTTCCACTTAATGATCAGTACTCCAATCCCACTTGGCTCACCAAATTTCGTTCTTCTAGGTTAAACCGTTCCTTTGCAGTAACCGTTTTCATGTTTAGGTTTCACTCTGTTTTCTCCTATATGGATACATGTAGTTGGAACTCTAAATCAAACACGGTTTGTGCTAGCTCTTGAAACTTGGCACAATAATGTAGTTCCAAGTTCTATCGCTATGGTTTGTGTGCTATTGAAGTAGCCCCAAGAGGAGACTGACGAGAATCCCTTTCATTGAAAGGGGTTGCCAAGCTTCCAAAAATCTACGAGTTTCCTGAAATCTCAGCAAACATTTTTTCATCCAATCTTGATGATCCTTGCAGGTAGTTATCAGTACACGAATCCCACTTGGCTCACCAAATTTCCTTCTTCTAGGTTAAACCGTTCCTTTGCAGTAACCGTTTTCATGTTTAGGTTTCACTCTGATTTCTCCTATAAGGATACATGTAGTTGGAACTCTAAATCAAACACGTTTGTGCTAGCTCTTTGAAACTTGGCACAATAATGTAGTTCCAAGTTCTATCGCTATGGTTTGTGTGGTATTGAAGTAGCCCCTAGAAGAGACTGACGAGTATCAATTTCATTGAAAGGGGTTGCCAAGCTTCCAAAAATCTACGAGTTTCCTGAAATCTCAGCAAACATTTTTTCACCCAATCTTGATGATACTTTCAGGTAGTTATCAGTACACGAATCCCACTTGGCTCACTCAAATTCGTTCTTTTAGGTTAAACCGTTCCTTTGCAGAAACCGTTTTCATGTTTAGGTTTCACTCTGTTTTCTCCTATATGGATACATGTAGTTGGAACTCTAAATCAAACACGGTTTGGGCTAGCTCTTTGAAACTTGGCATAATAATGTAGTACCAAGTTCTATCGTTATGGTTTGTGTCCTATTGAAGTAGCCCCAAGCAGAGACTGGCAAGAATCACTTTCATTGATAGGGGTTGCCAAGCTTCCAAAAAACTACGAGTTTCCGGAAATCTCAGCAAACATTTCTTCACCCAATCTTGATGATATTTGCAGGTAGTCATCAGTACACGAATCCTACTTGGCTCACCAAATTTCATTCGTCTAGGTTGAACCGTTCCTTTGCAGTAACCATTTTCATGTTTAGGTTTCACTCTGTTTTCTCCTATATGGATATATGTAGTTGGAACTCTAAATCAAACACGGTTTGTGCTAGCTCTTTGAAACTTGGCACAATAATGTAGTTCCAAGTTCTGTCGCTATGCTTTGTGTGCTATTGAAGTAGCCCCAAGCAGAGACTGACGAGATTCCCTTTCATTGAAAGGGGTTGCCAAGATTCCAAAAAACTACGAGTTTCCTGAAATCTCAGCAAACATTTTTTCACCCAATCTTGATGATCCTTGCAGGTAGTTATCAGTACACGAATCCCACTTGGCTCACCAAATTTCGTTCTTCTAGGTTAAACCGTTCCTTTGCACTAACCGTTTTCATGTTTAGGTTTCACTCTGTTTTCTAATATATGGATACATGTATTTGGAACTCTAAATCAAAACACGGTTTGTGCTAGCTCTTTGAAACCTGGCACAATAATGTAGTTCCAAGTTCTATCGCTATGGTTTGTGTGCTATTGATGTAGCCCCAAGCAGAGACTGACGAGATTCCCTTTCATTGAAAGGGGTTGCCAAGCTTCCAAAAAACAACGAGTTTCCTGAAATCTCAGCAAACATTTTTTTCACCCAATCTTAATGATACTTCCACTTAATGATCAGTACTCCAATCCCACTTGGCTCACCAAATTTCGTTCTTCTAGGTTAAACCGTTCCTTTGCAGTAACCGTTTTCATGTTTAGGTGTCACTCTGTTTTCTCCTATATGGATACATGTAGTTGGAACTCTAAATCAAACACGGTTTGTGCTAGCTCTTTGAAACTTGGCACAATAATGTAGTTCCATGTTCTACCGCTATGGTTTGTGTGGTATTGAAGTAGCCCCAAGCAGAGACTGACGAGAATCACTTTCATTGAAAGGGGTTGACAAGCTTCCAAAAAACTGCGAGTTTCCTGAAATCTCAGCAAACATTTTTTCACCCAATCTTGATGATACTTGCAGGTAGTTATCAGTACACGAATCCCACTTGGCTCACTCAATTTCGTTCTTTTTGGTTAAACCATTCCTTTGCAGAAACCGTTTTCATGTTTAGGTTTCACTCTGTTTTCTCCTATATGGATACATGTAGTTGGAATTCTAAATCAAACACGGTTTGTGCTAGGTGTTTGAAACATGGCACAATAATGTAGTCCCAAGTTCTATCGCTATGGTTTCTGTGCCATTGAAGTAGCCCCAAGCAGAGACTGACGAGAATCACTTTCCTTGAAAAGGGTTGCCAAGCTTCCAAAAACTACGAGTTTCCTGAAATCTCAGCAAACATTTTTTTTCACCGAATCTTGATGATACTTCCATTTAATGATCAGTACACCAATCCCACTTGGCTCACCAAATTTCGTTCTTCTAGGTTAAACCGTTCCTTTG
>NW_027552904.1:0-52513 GCF_045843805.1 Urocitellus parryii
AAACTACGAGTTTCCTGAAATCTCAGCAAACATTTTTTCACCCAATCTTGATGATACTTGCAGCTAATGATCAGTACACCAATCCCACTTGGCTCACCAAATTTCGTTCTTCTAGGTTAAACCGTTCTTTGCAGCAACCGCTTTCATGTTTAGGTTTCACTCTGTTTTCTCCTATATGGATACATGTAGTTGGAACTCTAAATCAAACACGGTTTGTGCTAGCTCCTTGAAACTTGGCACAATAATGCAGTTCCAAGTTTTATCGCTATGGATTGTGTCCTATTGAATTAGCTCCAAGCAGAGACTGACGAGAATCACATTCATTGAAAGGGGTTGCCAACCTTCCAAAAACTACGAGTTTTCTGTAATCTCAGCAAACATTTTTTCACCCAATCATGATGATACTTGCAGGTAATGATCAGTACACCAATCCCACTTGGCTCACCAAATTTCGTTCTTCTAGGTAAACCGTTCCTTTTCAGCAACCGTTTTCATGTTTAGGTTTCACTCGGTTTTCTCCTATATGGATACATGTAGTTGGAACTCTAAATCAAACACGGTTTGTGCTAGCTCCTTCAAACTTGGCACAATAATGTAGTTTCAAGTTCTATCGCTATGGTTTGTGTCCTATTGAAGTAGCCCCAAGCAGAGACTGACGAGAATGACATTCATTGAAAGGGATTGCCAAGCTTCCAAAAAACTACGAGTTTCCTGAAATCTGAGAAAACATTTTTTCACCCAATCTTGATGATACTTGCAGGTAATGATCAGTACACCAATCCCACTTGGCTCACCAAATTTCATTCTTCTAGGTTAAACCCGTTCCTTTGCAGGAACCGTTTTCGTGTTTAGGTTTCACTCTATTTTCTCCTGTATGGATATATGTAGTTGGAAATCTAAATCAAACACGGTTTGTTGAGCTCTTTGAAACTTGGCACACTAATGTAGTTCCCAGTTCTATCGCTAAGGTTTGTGGCCTATTGAAGTAGCACCAAGCAGAGACTGACGAGAATCACTTTTATTGAAAGGGGGTGCCAAGCTTCCAAAAAACTATGATTTCCTTAAATCTTAGCAAACATTTTTCAACCAATCTTGATGATACTTGCAGGTAATCATTAGAACACCAATCCCACTTGGCTCACCAAATTTCGTTCTTCAAGGTTAAACCGTTCCTCTGCAGTAACCGTTTTCATGTTTAGGTTTCACTCTGTTTTCTCCTATATGGATACATGTAGTTGGAACTCTAAATAAAACACGGTTTGTGCTAATTCTTTGAAACTGGGCACAATAATGTAGTTCCAAGTTCTATCGCTATGGTTTGTGTCCTATTGAAGTAGTCCGAAGCAGAGACTGACGAGAATCACTTTCATTGAAAGGGGTTGCCAAGCTTCCAACAAACAACGAGTTTCCTGAAAATCTCAGCAAACATGTTTTCACCCAATCTTGATGATACTGGCAGGTAATGATCAGTACACCAATCCCACTTGGCTCACCAAATTTCGTTCTTCTAGGTTAAACCGTTCCTTTGCAGTAACCGTTTTCATGTTTAGGTTTCACTCTGTTTTCTCCTATATGGATACATGTAGTTGGAACTCTAAATCAACCGCGGTTTGTGCTAGCTCTTTGAAACTTGGCACAATAATGTAGTTCCAAGTTCTATCGCTATGGTTTGTGTCCTATTGAAATAGCCCCAAGTAGAGACTGACAAGAATCACATTCATTGAAATTGGTTGCCAAGCTTCCAAAAAACAACGAGGTTCCTGAAATCTCAGCAAACATTTTTTCACCCCAATCTTGATGATACTTGCAGGTAATGATCAGTACACCAATCCCACTTGGCTCACCAAATTTCGTTCTTCTAGGTTAAACCGTTCCTTTGCAGTAACCGTTTTCATGTTTAGGTTTCACTCTGTTTTCTCCTATATGGATACATGTAGTTGGAACTCTAAATCAAACGCGGTTTGTGCTAGCTCTTTGAAACGTGGCACAATAATGTAGTTCCAAGTTCTATCGCTATGGTTTGTGTCCTATTGAAGTAGCCCCAAGCAGAGACTGACGAGAATCACATTCATTGAAATTGGTTGCCAAGCTTCCAAAAAACAACGAGTTTCCTGAAATCTCAGCAAACATGTTTTCACCCAATCTTGATGATACTGGCAGGTAATGATCAGTACACCAATTCCACTTGGCTCACCAAATTTCGTTCTTCTAGGTTAAACCGTTCCTTTGCAGTAACCGTTTTCATGTTTAGGTTTCACTCTGTTTTCTCCTATATGGATACATGTAGTTGGAACTCTAAATCAACCGCGGTTTGTGCTAGCTCTTTGAAACTTGGCACAATAATGTAGTTCCAAGTTCTATCGCTATGGTTTGTGTCCTATTGAAGTAGCCCCAAGCAGAGACTGACTAGAATCACATTCATTGAAAGGGGTTGCCAAGCTTCCAAAAAACTATGAGTTTCCTGAAATCTCAGCAAACATTTTTTCACCCAATCTTGATGATACTTGCAGGTAATGATCAGTACACCAATCCCACTTGCTCACCAAATTTCGTTCTTCTAGGTTAAACCGTTCCTTTGCAGTAACCGTTTTCATGTTTAGGTTTTCACTCTGTTTTCTCCTATATGGATACATGTAGTTGGAACTCTAAATCAAACGCGGTTTGTGCTAGCTCTTTGAAACTTGGCACAATAATGTAGTTCCAAGTTCTATCGCTATGGTTTGTGTCCTATTGAAATAGCCCCAAGTAGAGACTGACGAGAATCACATTCATTGAAATTGGTTGCCAAGCTTCCAAAAAACAACGAGTTTCCTGAATTCTCAGCAAACATTTTTTCACCCAATCTTGATGATACTTGCAGGTAATGATCAGTACACCAATCCCACTTGGCTCACCAAATTTCGTTCTTCTAGGTTAAACCGTTCCTTTGCAGTAACCGTTTTCATGTTTAGGTTTCACTCTGTTTTCTCCTATATGGATACATGTAGTTGGAACTCTAAATCAAACACGGTTTGTGCTAGCTCTTTGAAACTTGGCACAATAATGTAGTTCCAAGTTCTATCGCTATGGTTTGTGTCCTATTGAAGTAGCCCCAAGCAGAGACTGACGAGAATCACATACATTTAAAGGGGTTGCCAAGCTTCCAAAAAACTATGAGTTTCCTGAAATCTCAGCAAACATTTTTTCACCCAAACTTGATGATACTGGCAGGTAATGATCAGTACACCAAGCCCACTTAGCTCACCAAATTACGTTCTTCTAGATTAAACTGTTCATTGGTAGTAATCGTTTTCATGTTTAGGTTTCACTCTGTTTTCTCCTATATGGATACATGTAGTTGGAACTCAAAAACAATCACGGTTTGTGCTAGCTCTTTGAAACTTGGCACAATAATGTAGTTCCATGTTCTATGGCTATGGTTTGTGTCCTATTGAAGTAGCCCCAAGCAGAGACTGACGAGGATCAGTTTCATTGAAATGGGTTGCCAAGCTTCCAAAAAACTACGAGTTTCCTGATATCTCAGCAAACATTTTTTCACCAAACTTGATGATACTTGCAGGTAATGATCAGTACACCAATCCCACTTGGCTCACCAAATTTCGTTCTTCTAGGTTAAACCGTTCCTTTGCAGCAACCGTTTTCATGTTTAGGTTTCACTCTGTTTTCTCCTATATGGATACATGTAGTTGGAACTCTAAATCAAAGACGGTTTGTGCTAGCTCTTTGAAACTTGGCACAATAATGTAGTTCCAAGTTCTGTCGCTAGGGTTTGTGTCCTATTGAAGTAGCCCCAAGCAGAGACTGACGAGAATCTCTTTCATTGAAAGGGGTTACCAAGCTTCCAAAAAACTACGGGTTTCCTGAAATCTCAGCAAATATTTTTTCACCCAATCTTGATGATACTTGCAGGTAATGATCAGTACACCAATCCCACATGGCTCACCAAATTTCGTTCTTCTAGGTTAAACCGTTCCTTTGCAGTAACCGTTTTCATGTTTAGGTTTCACTCTGTTTTCTCATATATGGATACATGTTGTTGGAACTCTAAATCAAACACGGTTTGTGCTAGCTCTTTGAAACTTGGCACAATAATGTAGTTCCAAGTTCTGTCGCTAGGGTTTGTGTCCTATTGAAGTAGCCCCAAGCAGAGACTGACGAGAATCTCTTTCATTGAAAGGGGTTACCAAGCTTCCAAAAAACTACGGGTTTCCTGAAATCTCAGCAAATATTTTTTCACCCAATCTTGATGATACTTGCAGGTAATGATCAGTACACCAATCCCACATGGCTCAGCAAATTTCGTTCATCTAGGTTAAACCGTTCCTTTGCAGTAACCATTTTCATGTTTAGGTTTCACTCTGTTTTCTCATATATGGATACATGTAGTTGGAACTCTAAATCAAACACGGTTTGTGCTAGCTCTTTGAAACTTGGCACAATAATGCAGTTCCAAGTTCTATCACTACGCTTTGTGTCCTAATTGAAGTAGCCCCAAGCAGAGACTGACGAGAATCACATACATTTAAAGGGGTTGCCAAGCTTCCAAAAAACTATGAGTTTCCTGAAATCTCAGCAAACATTTTTTGACCCAAACTTGATGATACTGGCAGGTAATGATCAGTACACCAAGCCCACTTAGCTCACCAAATTTCGTTCTTCTAGGTTAAACCGTTCCTTTGCAATAACCGTTATCATGTTTAGGTTTCACTCTGTTTTCTCCTATATGGATACATGTAGTTGGAACTCTAAATCAAACATGGTTTGTGCTAGCTCTTTGAAACTTGGCACAATAATGTAGTTCCAAGTTCTATCGCTAGGGTTTGTGTCCTATTGAAGTAGCCCCAAGCAGAGACTGACGAGTATCTCTTTCATTGAAAGGGCTTCCCAAGCTTCCAAAAAACTATGAGTTTCCTGAAATATCAGCAAACATTTTTTCACCCAATCTTGATGATACTTGCAACTAATGATCAGTACACCAATCCCACTTAGCTCACCAAATTTCGTTCTTCTAGGTTAAACCGTTCTTTGCAGCAACCTCTTTCATGTTTAGGTTTCACTCTGTTTTCTCCTATATGGATAAATGTAGTTGGAACTCTAAATCAAACACGGTTTGTGCTAGCTCTTTGAAACTTGGCACAATAATGTAGTTCCAAGTTCTATCGCTATGGTTTGTGTCCTATTGAAGTAGCCCCAAGCAGAGACTGACGAGAATCACATACATTTAAAGGGGTTGCCAAGCTTCCAAAAAACTATGAGTTTCCTGAAATCTCAGCAAACATTTTTTCACCCAAACTTGATGATACTGGCAGGTAATGATCAGTACACCAAGCCCACTTAGCTCACCAAATTACGTTCTTCTAGATTAAACTGTTCATTGGTAGTAATCGTTTTCATGTTTAGGTTTCACTCTGTTTTCTCCTATATGGATACATGTAGTTGGAACTCAAAAACAATCACGGTTTGTGCTAGCTCTTTGAAACTTGGCACAATAATGTAGTTCCATGTTCTATGGCTATGGTTTGTGTCCTATTGAAGTAGCCCCAAGCAGAGACTGACGAGGATCACTTTCATTGAAATGGGTTGCCAAGCTTCCAAAAAACTACGAGTTTCCTGATATCTCAGCAAACATTTTTTCACCAAACTTGATGATACTTGCAGGTAATGATCAGTACACCAATCCCACTTGGCTCACCAAATTTTGTTCTTCTAGGTTAAACCGTTCCTTTGCAGCAACCGTTTTCATGTTTAGGTTTCACTCTGTTTTCTCCTATATGGATACATGTAGTTGGAACTCTAAATCAAACACGGTTTGTGCTAGCTCTTTGAAACTTGGCACAATAATGTAGTTCCAAGTTCTGTCGCTAGGGTTTGTGTCCTATTGAAGTAGCCCCAAGCAGAGACTGACGAGAATCTCTTTCATTGAAAGGGGTTACCAAGCTTCCAAAAAAACTACGGGTTTCCTGAAATCTCAGCAAATATTTTTTCACCCAATCTTGATGATACTTGCAGGTAATGATCAGTACACCAATCACACATGGCTCACCAAATTTCGTTCTTCTAGGTTAAACCGTTCCTTTGCAGTAACCATTTTCATGTTTAGGTTTCACTCTGTTTTCTCATATATGGATACATGTAGTTGGAACTCTAAATCAAACACGGTTTGTGCTAGCTCTTTGAAACTTGGCACAATAATGTAGTTCCAAGTTCTGTCGCTAGGGTTTGTGTCCTATTGAAGTAGCCCCAAGCAGAGACTGACGAGAATCTCTTTCATTGAAAGGGGTTACCAAGCTTCCAAAAAACTACGGGTTTCCTGAAATCTCAGCAAATATTTTTTCACCCAATCTTGATGATACTTGCAGGTAATGATCAGTACACCAATCCCACATGGCTCACCAAATTTCGTTCTTCTAGGTTAAACCGTTCCTTTGCAGTAACCATTTTCATGTTTAGGTTTCATTCTGTTTTCTCATATATGGATACATGTAGTTGGAACTCTAAATCAAACACGGTTTGTGCTAGCTCTTTGAAACTTGGCACAATAATGCAGTTCCAAGTTCTATCACTACGCTTTGTGTCCTATTGAAGTAGCCCCAAGCAGAGACTGACGAGAATCACATACATTTAAAGGGGTTGCCAAGCTTCCAAAAAACTATGAGTTTCCTGAAATCTCAGCAAACATTTTTGACCCAAACTTGATGATACTGGCAGGTAATGATCAGTACACCAAGCCCACTTAGCTCACCAAATTTCGTTCTTCTAGGTTAAACCGTTCCTTTGCAATAACCGTTATCATGTTTAGGTTTCACTCTGTTTTCTCCTATATGGATACATGTAGTTGGAACTCTAAATCAAACATGGTTTGTGCTAGCTCTTTGAAACTTGGCACAATAATGTAGTTCCAAGTTCTATCGCTAGGGTTTGTGTCCTATTGAAGTAGCCCCAAGCAGAGACTGACGAGTATCTCTTTCATTGAAAGGGCTTCCCAAGCTTCCAAAAAACTATGAGTTTCCTGAAATATCAGCAAACATTTTTTCACCCAATCTTGATGATACTTGCAGGTAATGATCAGTACACCAATGCCACTTGGCTCACCAAATTTCGTTCTTCTAGGTTAAACCGTTCCTTTGCAGAAACCGTTTTCATGTTTAGGTTTCACTATGTTTTCTCCTATATGGATAAATGTATTTGGAATTCTAAATCAAACATGGTTTGCGGTAGCTCTTTGAAACTTGGCACAATAATGTAGTTCTATGTTCTATCTTTATGGTTTGTGTCCTATTGATGTAGCCCCAAGCAGAGACTGACGAGAATCACATTCATTGAAAGGGGTTGCCAAGCTTCCAAAAAACTGCGATTTCCTGAAATCTCAGCAAACATTTTTTCACTAAATCTTGATGATACTTGCAGGTAATGATCAGTCCACCAATACCACTTGGCTCACCAAATTTCGTTTTTCTAGGTTAATCCGTTTGTTTGCAGTAACCATTTTCATGTTTAGGTTTCACTCTGTTTTCTCCTATATGGATACATGTAGTTGGAACTCTAAATCAAAAACGGATTGTGCTAGCTCTTTGAAACTTGGCACAATAATGTAGTTCCCAGTTCTATCGCTATGGTTTGTGTCCTATTGAAGTAGCCCCAAGCAGAGACTGACGAGAATCACTTTCATTGAAAGGGCTTCCCAAGCTTCCAAAAAACTATGAGTTTCCTGAAATCTCAGCAAACATTTTTTCACCCAATCTTGATGATACTTGCAGGTAATGAGCAGTACAGCAATCCCACTTGGCTCACCAATTTCATTCTTCTAGGTTAAACCGTTCTTTGCAGCAACCGCTTTCATGTTTAGGTTTCACTCTGTTTTCTCCTATATGGATACATGTAGTTGGAACTCTAAATCAAACACGGTTTGTGCTAGCTCTTTGAAACTTGGCACAATAATGTAGTTCCACGTTCCATCCTATGGTTTGTGTCCTATTGAAGTAGCCCCAAGCAGAGACTGACGAGAATCACATTCATTGAAATTGGTTGCAAAAATTCCAAAAAACTACGAGTTTCCTGAAATCTGATCAAACATTTTTTCACCCAATCTTGATGATACTTGCAGGGAATGATCAGTACACCAATCCCACTTGGCTCACCAAATTTCGTTCTTCTAGGTTAAACCGTTCCTTTGCAGTAACCGTTATCATGTTTAGGTTTCACTCTGTTTTCTCCTATATGGATACATGTAGTTGGAACTCTAAATCAAACGCGGTTTGTGCTAGCTCTTTGAAACTTGGCACAATAATGTAGTTCCAAGTTCTATCGCTATGGTTTGTGTCCTATTGAAGTAGCCCCAAGCAGAGACTGACGAGAATGACATTCATTGAAAGGGGTTGCCAAGCTTCCAAAAAACTACGAGTTTCCTGAAATCTCAGCAAACATTTTTTCACCCAATCTTGATGATACTTGCAGGTAATGATCAGTACACCAATCCCACTTGGCTCACCAAATTTCGTTCTTCTAGGTTAAACCGTTCCTTTGCAGTAACCGTTTTCATGTTTAGGTTTCACTCGGTTTTCTCCTATATGGATACATGTAGTTGGAACTCTAAATCAAACGCGGTTTGTGCTAGCTCTTTGAAACTTGGCAAAATAATGTAGTTCCAAGTTCTATCGCTACGGTTTGTGTCCTATTGAAATAGCCCCAAGTAGAGACTGATGAGAATCACATTCATTGAAAGGGGTTGCCAAAGCTTCCAGAAAACAACGAGTTTCGTGAAATCTCAGCAAACATTTTTTCACCAATCTTGATGATACTTGCAGATAATGATCAGTACATCAATCCCACTTGGCTCACCAAATTTCGTTCTTCTAGGTTAAACCGTTCCTTTGCAGTAACCGTTTTCATGTTTAGGTTTCACTCTGTTTTCTCCTATATGGATACATGTAGTTGGAACTCTAAATCAAACAGGGTTTGTGCTAATTCTTTGAAACTTGGCACAATAATGTAGTTCCAAGTTCTATCGCTATGGTTTGTGTCCTATTGAAGTAGTCCGAAGCAGAGACTGACGAGAATCACTTTCATTGAAAGGGGTTGCCAAGCTTCCAAAAAACTACGAGTTTCCTGAAATCTCAGCAAACATTTTTTCACCCAATCTTGATGATACTTGCAGGTAATGATCAGTACACCAATCGCACTTGGCTCACCAAATTTCGTTGTTCTAGGTTAAACCGTTCCTTTGCAGTAACCGTTTTCATGTTTAGGTTTCACTCTGTTTTCTCCTATATGGATACATGTAGTTGGAACTCTAAATCAAACACGGTTTGTGCTAGCTCTTTGAAACTTGGCACAATAATGTAGTTCCAAGTTCTATCGCTATGGTTTGTGTCCTATTGAAGTAGCCCCAAGCAGAGACTGACGAGAATCACTTTCATTGAAAGGGGTTGCCAAGCTTCCCCAAAACTACGAGTTTCCTGAAATCTCAGCAAACTTTTTTTTCACCAATCTTGATGATACTTGCAGATAATGATCAGTACACCAATCCCACTTGGCTCACCAAATTTCGTTCTTCTAGGTTAAACCGTTCCTTTGCAGCAACCGTTTTCATGTTTAGGTTTCACTCTGTTTTCTCCTATATGGATACATGTAGTTGGAACTCTAAAGCAAACACGGATTGTGCTAGCTCTTTGAAAACTTGGCACAATAATGTAGTTCCCAGTTCTATCGCTATGGTTTGTGTCCTATTGAAGTAGCCCCAAGCAGAGACTGACGAGAATCACTTTCATTGAAAGGGCTTCCCAAGCTTCCAAAAAACTATGAGTTTCCTGAAATCTCAGCAAACATTTTTTCACCCAATCTTGATGATACTTGCAGGTAATGAGCAGTACAGCAATCCCACTTGGCTCACCAAATTTCATTCTTCTAGGTTAAACCGTTCTTTGCAGCAACCGCTTTCATGTTTAGGTTTCACTCTGTTTTCTCCTATATGGATACATATAGTTGGAACTCTAAATCAAACATGGTTTGTGCTAGCTCTTTGAAACGTGGCACAATAATGTAGTTCCAAGTTGTATCGCTATGGTTTGTGTCCAATTGAAGTAGCCCCAAGCAGAGACTGACGAAAATCACATTCATTGAAATTGGTTGCCAAGCTTCCAGAAAACGAGTTTCCTGAAATCTCAGCAAACATGTTTTCACCCAATCTTGATGATACTGGCAGGTAATGATCAGTACACCAATCCCACTTGGCTCACCAAATTTCGTTCTTCTAGGTTAAACTGTTCCTTTGCAGTAACCGTTTTCATGTTTAGGTTTCACTCTGTTTTCTCCTATATGGATACATGAAGTTGGAACTCTAAATCAACCGCGGTTTGTGCTAGCTCTTTGAAACATGGCACAATAATGTAGTTCCAAGTTCTATCGCTATGGTTTGTGTCCTATTGAATTTGCCCCAAGCAGAGACTGACGAGAATCACATTCATTGAAATTGGTTGCCAAGCTTCCAAAAAACTACGAGTTTCCTGAAATCTCAGCAAACATTTTTTCACCCAATCTTGAGGATACTTGCAGGTAATGATCAGTACACCAATACCACTTGGCTCACCAAATTTCGTTCTTCTAGGTTAAACCGTTCCTTTGCAGTAACCATTTTCATGTTTAGGTTTCACTCTGTTTTCTCCTATATGGATACATGTTGTTGGAACTCTAAATCAAACACGGTTTGTGCTAGCTCTTTGAAACTTGGCACAATAATGTAGTTCCAAGTTGTATCGCTATGGTTTGTGTCCTATTGAAGTAGCCCCAAGCAGAGACTGACGAGAATCACATTCATTGAAATTGGTTGCCAAGCTTCCAAAAAACTACGAGTTTCCTGAAATCTCAGCAAACATTTTTTCACCCAATCTTGAGGATACTTGCAGGTAATGATCAGTACACCAATCCCACTTGGCTCACCAATTTCGTTCTTCTAGGTTAAACGGTTCCTTTGCAGTAACCGTTTTCATGTTTAGGTTTCACTCTGTTTTCTCCTATATGGATACATGTTGTTGGAACTCTAAATCAAACACGGTTTGTGCTAGCTCTTTGAAAC
The DNA here is from genome assembly GCF_045843805.1 of Urocitellus parryii. Classification (NCBI taxonomy): domain Eukaryota; kingdom Metazoa; phylum Chordata; class Mammalia; order Rodentia; family Sciuridae; genus Urocitellus; species Urocitellus parryii. Next base: position 11,072 of record NW_027552904.1, read on the forward strand.
TTGGCACAATAATGTAGTTCCAAGTTGTATCGCTATGGTTTGTGTCCTATTGAAGTAGCCCCAAGCAGAGACTGACGAGAATCACTTTCATTGAAAGGGGTTGCCAAGCTTCCAAAAAACTACGAGATTCCTGAAATCTCAGCAAACATTTTTTCAACCAATCTTGATGATACTTGCAGGTAATGATCAGTAATCCAATCCCACTTGGCTCACCAAATTTCGTTCTTCTAGGTTAAACCGCTCCTTTGCAGTAACCGTTTACATGTTTAGGTTTCACTCTGTTTTCTCCTATATGGATACATGTAGTTGGAACTCTAAATCAAACACGGTTTGTGCTAGCTCTTTGAAACTTGGCACAATAATGTAGTTCCAAGTTCTATGGCTATGGTTTGTGTCCTATTGAAGTAGCCCCAAGCAGAGACTGACGAGAATCACTTTCATTGAAAGGGGTTGCCAAGCTTCCAAAAAAACTATGAGTTTCCTGAAATCTCAGCAAACATTTTTTCACCAATCTTGATGATACTTGCAGGTAATGATCAGTAATCCAATCACACTTGGCTCACCAAATATCCTTCTTCTAGGTTAAACCGTTCCTTTGCAGTAACCGTTTTCATGTTTAGGTTTCACTCTGTTTTCTCCTATATGGATACATGTAGTTGGATCTCTAAATCAAACGCGGTTTGTGCTAGCTCTTTAAAAATTGGCACCATAATGTAGTTCCATGTTCTATGGCTATGGTTTGTGTCCTATTGAAGTAGCCCCAAGCAGAGACTGACGAGAATCACTTTCATTGAAAGGGGTTGCCAAGCTTCCAAAAAACTACGAGTTTCTTGAAATCTCAGCAAACATTTTTTCACCAATCTTGATGATACTTGCAGGTAATGATCAGTAATCCAATCACACTTGGCTCACCAAATTTCGTTCTTCTAGGTTAAACCGTTCCTTTGCAGTTACCGTTTTCATGTTTAGGTTTCACTCTGTTTTCTCCTATATGGATACATGTAGTTGGAACTCTAAATCAAACTCGGTTTGTGCTAGCTCTTTGAAACTTGGCACAATAATGTAGTTCCAAGTTCTATCGCTATGGTTTGTGTCCTATTGAAGTAGCCCCAAGCAGAGACTGACGAGAATCACTTTCATTGAAAGGGGTTGCCAAGCTTCCCCAAAACTACGAGTTTCCTGAAATCTCAGCAAACTTTTTTTTCACCAATCTTGATGATACTTGCAGATAATGATCAGTACACCAATCCCACTTGGCTCACCAAATTTCGTTCTTCTAGGTTAAACCGTTACTTTTTAGCAACCGTTTTCATGTTTAGGTTTCACTCTGTTTTCTCCTATATGGATACATGTAGTTGGAACTCTAAAGCAAACACGGATTGTGCTAGCTCTTTGAAACTTGGCACAATAATGTAGTTCCCAGTTCTATCGCTATGGTTTGTGTCCTATTGAAGTAGCCCCAAGCAGAGACTGACGAGAATCACTTTCATTGAAAGGGGTTGCCAAGCTTCCAAAAAACTATGAGTTTCCTGAAATCTCAGCAAACATTTTTTCACCCAATCTTGATGATACTTGCAGGTAATGAGCAGTACAGCAATCCCACTTGGCTCACCAAATTTCATTCTTCTAGGTTAAACCGTTCTTTGCAGCAACCGCTTTCATGTTTAGGTTTCACTCTGTTTTCTCCTATATGGATACATATAGTTGGAACTCTAAATCAAACATGGTTTGTGCTAGCTCTTTGAAACTTGGCACAATAATGTAGTTCCACGTTCCATCCTATGGTTTGTGTCCTATTGAAGTAGCCCCAAGCAGAGACTGACGAGAATCACATTCATTGAAATTGGTTGCCAAGCTTCCAAAAAACTACGAGTTTCCTGAAATCTGATCAAACATTTTTTCACCCAATCTTGATGATACTTGCAGGTAATGATCAGTACACCAATCCCACTTGGCTCACCAAATTTCGTTCTTCTAGGTTAAACCGTTCCTTTGCAGTAACCGTTATCATGTTTAGGTTTCACTCTGTTTTCTAATATATGGATACATGTAGTTGGAACTCTAAATCAAACGCGGTTTGTGCTAGCTCTTTGAAACTTGGCACAATAATGTAGTTCCAAGTTCTATGGCTATGGTTTGTGTCCTATTGAAGTAGCCCCAAGCAGAGACTGACGAGAATCACATTCATTGAAAGGGGTTGCCAAGCTTCCAAAAAACTACGAGTTTCCTGAAATCTCAGCAAACATTTTTTCACCCAATCTTGATGATACTTGCAGGTAATGATCAGTACACCAATCCCACTTGGCTCACCAAATTTCGTTCTTCTAGGTTAAACCGTTCCTTTGCAGTAACCGTTTTCATGTTTAGGTTTCACTCTGTTTTCTCCTATATGGATACATGTAGTTGGAACTCTAAATCAAACGCGGTTTGTGCTAGCTCTTTGAAACTTGGCAAAATAATGTAGTTCCAAGTTCTATCGCTACGGTTTGTGTCCTATTGAAATAGCCCCAAGTAGAGACTGACGAGAATCACATTCATTGAAAGGGGTTGCCAAGCTTCCAAAAAACAACGAGTTTCGTGAAATCTCAGCAAACATTTTTTCACCAATCTTGATGATACTTGCAGATAATGATCAGTACATCAATCCCACTTGGCTCACCATATTTCGTTCTTCTAGGTTAAACCGTTCCTTTGCAGTAACCGTTTTCATGTTTAGGTTTCACTCTGTTTTCTCCTATATGGATACATGTAGTTGGAACTCTAAATCAAACACGGTTTGAGCTAATTCTTTGAAACTTGGCACAATAATGTAGTTCCAAGTTCTATCGCTATGGTTTGTGTCCTATTGAAGTAGTCCGAAGCAGAGACTGACGAGAATCACTTTCAGTGAAAGGGGTTGCCAAGCTTCCCCAAAACTACGAGTTTCCTGAAATCTCAGCAAACTTTTTTTTCACCAATCTTGATGATACTTGCAGATAATGATCAGTACACCAATCCCACTTGGCTCACCAAATTTCGTTCTTCTAGGTTAAACCGTTCCTTTTTAGCGACCGTTTTCATGTTTAGGTTTCACTCTGTTTTCTCCTATATGGATACATGTAGTTGGAACTCTAAACCAAACGCGGTTTGTGCTAGCTCTTTGAAACGTGGCACAATAATGTAGTTCCAAGTTGTATCGCTATGGTTTGTGTCCAATTGAAGTAGCCCCAAGCAGAGACTGACGAAAATCACATTCATTGAAATTGGTTGCCAAGCTTCCAGAAAACGAGTTTCCTGAAATCTCAGCAAACATGTTTTCACCCAATCTTGATGATACTGGCAGGTAATGATCAGTACACCAATCCCACTTGGCTCACCAAATTTCGTTCTTCTAGGTTAAACTGTTCCTTTGCAGTAACCGTTTTCATGTTTAGGTTTCACTCTGTTTTCTCCTATATGGATACATGAAGTTGGAACTCTAAATCAACCGCGGTTTGTGCTAGCTCTTTGAAACTTGGCACAATAATGTAGTTCCAAGTTCTATCGCTATGGTTTGTGTCCTATTGAATTTGCCCCAAGCAGAGACTGACGAGAATCACATTCATTGAAATTGGTTGCCAAGCTTCCAAAGAACTACGAGTTTCCTGAAATCTCAGCAAACATTTTTTCACCCAATCTTGAGGATACTTGCAGGTAATGATCAGTACACCAATACCACTTGGCTCACCAAATTTCGTTCTTCTAGGTTAAACCGTTCCTTTGCAGTAACCGTTTTCATGTTTAGGTTTCACTCTGTTTTCTCCTATATGGATACATGTTGTTGGAACTCTAAATCAAACACGGTTTGTGCTAGCTCTTTGAAACTTGGCACAATAATGTAGTTCCAAGTTGTATCGCTATGGTTTGTGTCCTATTGAAGTAGCCCCAAGCAGAGACTGACGAGAATCACATTCATTGAAATTGGTTGCCAAGCTTCCAAAAATCTACGAGTTTCCTGAAATCTCAGCAAACATTTTTTCACCCAATCTTGAGGATACTTGCAGGTAATGATCAGTACACCAATCCCACTTGGCTCACCAAGTTTCGTTCTTCTAGGTTAAACCGTTCCTTTGCAGTAACCGTTTTCATGTTTAGGTTTCACTCTGTTTTCTCCTATATGGATACATGTTGTTGGAACTCTAAATCAAACACGGTTTGTGCTAGCTCTTTGAAACTTGGCACAATAATGTAGTTCCAAGTTGTATCGCTATGGTTTGTGTCCTATTGAAGTAGCCCCAAGCAGAGACTGACGAGAATCACATTCATTGAAATTGGTTGCCAAGCTTCCAAAAAACTACGAGTTTCCTGAAATCTCAGCAAACATTTTTTCACCCAATCTTGAGGATACTTGCAGGTAATGATCAGTACACCAATCCCACTTGGCTCACCAAATTTCGTTCTTCTAGGTTAAACCGTTCCTTTGCAGTAACCGTTTTCATGTTTAGGTTTCACTCTGTTTTCTCCTATATGGATACATGTTGTTGGAACTCTAAATCAAACACGGTTTGTGCTAGCTCTTTGAAACTTGGCACAATAATGTAGTTCCAAGTTGTATCGCTATGGTTTGTGTCCTATTGAAGTAGCCCCAAGCAGAGACTGACGAGAATCACTTTCATTGAAAGGGGTTGCCAAGCTTCCAAAAAACTACGAGTTTCCTGAAATCTCAGCAAACATTTTTTCAACCAATCTTGATGATACTTGCAGGTAATGATCAGTAATCCAATCCCACTTGGCTCACCAAATTTCGTTCTTCTAGGTTAAACCGCTCCTTTGCAGTAACCGTTTACATGTTTAGGTTTCACTCTGTTTTCTCCTATATGGATACATGTAGTTGGAACTCTAAATCAAACACGGTTTGTGCTAGCTCTTTGAAACTTGGCACAATAATGTAGTTCCAAGTTCTATGGCTATGGTTTGTGTCCTATTGAAGTAGCCCCAAGCAGAGACTGACGAGAATCACTTTCATTGAAAGGGGTTGCCAAGCTTCCAAAAAAACTACGAGTTTCCTGAAATCTCAGCAAACATTTTTTCACCAATCTTGATGATACTTGCAGGTAATGATCAGTAATCCAATCACACTTGGCTCACCTAATATCCTTCTTCTAGGTTAAACCGTTCCTTTGCAGTAACCGTTTTCATGTTTAGGTTTCACTCTGTTTTCTCCTATATGGATACATGTAGTTGGAACTCTAAATCAAACGCGGTTTGTGCTAGCTCTTTAAAACTTGGCACAATAATGTAGTTCCATGTTCTATGGCTATGGTTTGTGTCCTATTGAAGTAGCCCCAAGCAGAGACTGACGAGAATCACTTTCATTGAAAGGGGTTGCCAAGCTTCCAAAAAACTACGAGTTTCTTGAAATCTCAGCAAACATTTTTTCACCAATCTTGATGATACTTGCAGGTAATGATCAGTAATCCAATCACACTTGGCTCACCAAATTTCGTTCTTCTAGGTTAAACCGTTCCTTTGCAGTTACCGTTTTCATGTTTAGGTTTCACTCTGTTTTCTCCTATATGGATACATGTAGTTGGAACTCTAAATCAAACTCGGTTTGTGCTAGCTCTTTGAAACTTGGCACAATAATGTAGTTCCAAGTTCTATCGCTATGGTTTGTGTCCTATTGAAGTAGCCCCAAGCAGAGACTGACGAGAATCACATTCATTGAAAGGGGTTGCCAAGCTTCCAAAAAAACTACGAGTTTCCTGAAATCTCAACAAATATTTTTTCACCAATCTTGATGATACTTGCAGGTAATGATCAGTAATCCAATCACACTTGGCTCACCAAATTTCGTTCTTCTATGTTAAACCGTTCCTTTGCAGTAACCGTTTTCATGTTTAGGTTTCACTCTGTTTTCTCCTATATGGATACATGTAGTTGGAACACTAAATCAAACACGGTTTGTGCTAGCTCTTTCAAACATGGCACAATAATGTAGTTCCAAGTTCTATGGCTATGGTTTGTGTCCTATTGAAGTAGCCCCAAGCAGAGACTGACGAGAATCACTTTCATTGAAAGGGGTTGCCAAGCTTCCAAAAAACTACGAGTTTCCTGAAATCTCAGCAAACAATTTTTCACCCAATCTTGATGATACTTGCAGGTAATGATCAGTACACCAATCCCACTTGGCTCACCAAATTTCCTTCTTCTAGGTTAAACCGTTCCTTTGCAGTAACCGTTTTCATGTTTAGGTTTCACTCTATTTTCTCCTATATGGATACATGTAGTTGGAACTCTAAATCAAACACGGTTTGTGCTAGCTCTTTGAAACTTGGCACAATAATGTAGTTCCTAGTTGTATCGCTATGGTTTGTGTCCTATTGAAGTAGCCCCAAGCAGAGACTGACGAGAATCACATTCATTGAAATTGGTTGCAAAGCTTCCAAAAAACTACGAGTTTCCTGAAATCTCAGCAAACATTTTTTCACCCAATCTTGATGATACTTGCAGGTAATGATCAGTACACAAATCCCACTTGGCTCACCAAATTTCCTTCTTCTAGGTTAAACCGTTCCTTTGCAGCAACCGTTTTCATGTTTAGGTTTCACTTTGTTTTCTCCTATATGGATACATGTAGTTGGAACTCTAAATCAAACGCGGTTTGTGCTAGCTCTTTGAAACTTGGCACAATAATGTAGTTCCAACTTCTATGGCTATGGTTTGTGTCCTATTGAAGTAGCCCCAAGGAGAGACTGACGATAATCACATTCATTGAAAGGGGTTGCCAAGCTTCCAAAATCTATGAGTTTCCTGAAATATCAGGAAACATTTTTTCACCCAATCTTGATGATACTTGCAGGTAATGATCAGTACACCAATCCCACTTGGCTCACCAAATTTCGTTTTTCTAGGTTAAACCGTTCCTTTGCAGTAACCGTTTTCATGCTTAGGTTTCACTCTGTTTTCTCCTATATGGATACATGTAGTTGGAACTCTAAATCAAACACGGTTTGTGCTAGCTCTTTGAAACTTGGCACAATAATGTAGTTCCAACTTCTATGGCTATGGTTTGTGTTCTATTGAAGTAGCCGCAAGCAGAGACTGACGAGAATCACTTTCATTGAAAGGGGTTGCCAAGCTTCCAAAAAAACTACGAGATCCTGAAATCTCACCAAACATTTTCTCACCAATCTTGATGATACTTGCAGGTAATGATCAGTATTCCAATCCCACTTGGCTCACCAAATTTCCTTCTTCTAGGTTAAACCGTTCCTTTGCAGTAACCGTTTTCATGTTTACGTTTCACTCTGTTTTTCTCCTAAATGGATACATGTAGTTGGAACTCTAAATCAAATACGGTTTGTGCTAATTCTTTGAAACTTGGCACAATAATGTAGTTCCAAGTTCTATGGCTATGGTTTGTGTCCTATTGAAGTAGCCCCAAGCAGAGACTGACGAGAATCACTTTTATTGAAAGGGGTTGCCAAGCTTCCAAAAAACTACGAGTTTCCTGAAATCTCAGCAAACATTGTTTCACCCAAACTTGATGATACTTGCAGGTAATGATCAGTACACCAATCCCACTTGGCTCACCAAATTTCGTTCTTCTAGGTTAAACCGTTCCTTTGCAGAAACCGTTTTCATGTTTAGGTTTCACTCTGTTTTCTCCTATATGGATACATGTAGTTGGAATTCTAAATCAAACATGGTTTGTGGTAGCTCTTTGAAACTTGGCACAATAATTTAGTTCTATGTTCTATCTTTATGGTTTGTGTCCTATTGATGTAGCCCCAAGCAGAGACTGACGAGAATCACATTCATTGAAAGGGGTTGCCAAGCTTCCAAAAAACTGCGATTTCCTGAAATCTCAGCAAACATTTTTTCACTAAATCTTGATGATACTTGCAGGTAATGATCAGTCCGCCAATACCACTTGGCTCACCAAATTTCGTTCTTCTAGGTTAATCCGTTTCTTTGCAGTAACCGTTTTCATGTTTAGGTTTCACTCTGTTTTCTCCTTTATGGATACATGTAGTTGGAACTCTAAATCAAACACGGATTGTGCTAGCTCTTTGAAACTTGGCACAATAATGTAGTTCCAAGTTCTATCGCTATGGTTTGTGTCCAATTGAAGTAGCCCCAAGCAGAGATTGACAAGAATCACTTTCATTGAAAGGGGTTGCCAAGCTTCCAAAAACTACGAGTTTCCTGAAATCTCAGCAAACATTTTTTCACCCAATCTTGATGATACTTGCAGGTAATGATCAGTGCACCAATCCCACTTGGCTCACCAAATTTTGTTCTTCTAGGTTTAACCGTTCCTTTGCAGTAACCGTTTCCATGTTTGGGTTTCACTCTGTTTTGTCCTATATGGATACATGTAGTTGGAACTCTAAATGAAACACGGTTTGTGCTAGCTCTTTGAAACTTGGCACAATAATGTAGTTCCAAGTTCTATCGCTATGGTTTGTGTCCTATTGATGTAGCCCCAAGCAGAGACTGACTAGAATCACATTCATTGAAAGGGGTTGCCAACCTTCCAAAAACTACGAGTTTTCTGAAATCTCAGCAAACATTTTTTCACCCAATCTTGATGATACTTGCAGGTAATGATCAGTACACCAATCTCACTTGGCTCACCAAATTTCGTTCTTCTAGGTTAAAAAGTTCGTTTGCAGTAACAGTATTCATGTTTAGGTTTCACTCTGTTTTCTCCTATATGGATACATGTAGTTGGAACTCTGAATGAAACACGGTTTGTGCTAGCTCTTTGAAACTTGGCACAATAATGTAGTTCCAAGTTCTATCGCTATGGTTTGTGTCCTATTGAAGTAGCCCCAAGCAGAGACTGAGGAGAATCACTTTCATTGAAAGGTCTTGCCAAGCTTCCAAAAAACTACGAGTTTCCTGAAATTGCAGCAAACAGTTTTTTCACCCAATCTTGATGATACTTGCAGGTAATGATCAGTGCACCAATCCCACTTGGCTCACCAAATTTTGTTCTTCTAGGTTAAACCGTTCCTTTGCAGTAACGGTTTTCATGTTTGGGTTTCACTCTGTTTTGTCCTATATGGATACAGGTTTTTGGAACTCTAAATCAAACACAGTTTGTGCTAGCTCTTTGAAACTTGGCACAATAATGTATTTCCAAGTTCTATCGCTATGGTTTGTGTACTACTGAAGTAGCCCCAAGCAAAGGCTGACGAGAATCACTTTCATTGAAAAGGGTTGCCAAGCTTCCAAAAAACTACGAGTTTCCTGAAATCCCAGCAAATATTTTTTCACCCAATCTTGATGATACTGGCAGGTAATGATAAGTACACCAATCCCACTTGGCTCACCCAATTTCGTTTTTCTAGGTTAAACCATTCCTTTGCAGTAACCGTTTTCAGGTTTAGGTTTCACTCTGTTTTCTCCTATATGGATACATGTATTTGGAACTCTAAATCAAACACGGTTTGTGCTAGCTCTTTGAAATTTGGCATAATAATGCAGTTCCAAGTTCTATCACTACGCTTTGTGTCCTATTGAAGTAGCCCCAAGCACAGAATGATGAGAATCACTTTCATTGAAAGGGGTTGCCAAGCTTCCAAAAAACTACGAGTTTCCTGAAATCTCAGTAAACATTTTTTCACCAATCTTGATGACACTTGCAGGTAATGATCAGTACACCAATCCCACTTGGCTCACCAAATTTCGTTGTTCTAGGTTAAACCGTTCCTTTGCAGAAACCGTTTTCATGTTTAGGTTTCACTCTGTTTTCTCCTATATGGATACATGTAGTTGGAATTCTAAATCAAACATGGTTTGTGGTAGCTCTTTGAAACTTGGCACAATAATTTAGTTCTATGTTCTATCTTTATGGTTTGTGTCCTATTGATGTAGCCCCAAGCAGAGACTGACGAGAATCACATTCATTGAAAGGGGTGCCAAGCTTCCAAAAACTGCGATTTCCTGAAATCTCAGCAAACATTTTTTCACTAAATCTTGATGATACTTGCAGGTAATGATCAGTCCGCCAATACCACTTGGCTCACCAAATTTCGTTCTTCTAGGTTAATCCGTTTCTTTGCAGTAACCGTTTTCATGTTTAGGTTTCACTCTGTTTTCTCCTATATGGATACATGTAGTTGGAACTCTAAATCAAACACGGATTGTGCTAGCTCTTTGAAACTTGGCACAATAATGTAGTTCCAAGTTCTATCGCTATGGTTTGTGTCCAATTGAAGTAGCCCCAAGCAGAGATTGACAAGAATCACTTTCATTGAAAGGGGTTGCCAAGCTTCCAAAAAACTACGAGTTTCCTGAAATCTCAGCAAACATTTTTTTCACCCAATCTTGATGATACTTGCAGGTAATGATCAGTGCACCAATCCCACTTGGCTCACCAAATTTTGTTCTTCTAGGTTTAACCCGTTCCTTTGCAGTAACCGTTTCCATGTTTGGGTTTCACTCTGTTTTGTCCTATATGGATACATGTAGTTGGAACTCTAAATGAAACACGGTTTGTGCTAGCTCTTTGAAACTTGGCACAATAATGTAGTTCCAAGTTCTATCGCTATGGTTTGTGTCCTATTGATGTAGCCCCAAGCAGAGACTGACTAGAATCACATCATTGAAAGGGGTTGCCAACCTTCCAAAAACTACGAGTTTTCTGAAATCTCAGCAAACATTTTTTCACCCAATCTTGATGATACTTGCAGGTAATGATCAGTACACCAATCTCACTTGGCTCACCAAATTTCGTTCTTCTAGGTTAAAAAGTTCGTTTGCAGTAACAGTATTCATGTTTAGGTTTCACTCTGTTTTCTCCTATATGGATACATGTAGTTGGAACTCTGAATGAAACACGGTTTGTGCTAGTTCTTTGAAACTTGGCACAATAATGTAGTTCCAAGTTCTATCGCTATGGTTTGTGTCCTATTGAAGTAGCCCCAAGCAGAGACTGAGGAGAATCACTTTCATTGAAAGGTCTTGCCAAGCTTCCAAAAAACTACGAGTTTCCTGAAATTGCAGCAAACAGTTTTTTCACCCAATCTTGATGATACTTGCAGGTAATGATCAGTGCACCAATCCCACTTGGCTCACCAAATTTTGTTCTTCTAGGTTAAACCGTTCCTTTGCAGTAACGGTTTTCATGTTTGGGTTTCACTCTGTTTTGTCCTATATGGATACAAGGTTTTTGGAACTCTAAATCAAACACAGTTTGTGCTAGCTCTTTGAAACTTGGCACAATAATGTATTTCCAAGTTCTATCGCTATGGTTTGTGTACTACTGAAGTAGCCCCAAGCAAAGGCTGACGAGAATCACTTTCATTGAAAAGGGTTGCCAAGCTTCCAAAAAACTACGAGTTTCCTGAAATCCCAGCAAATATTTTTTCACCCAATCTTGATGATACTGGCAGGTAATGATAAGTACACCAATCCCACTTGGCTCACCCAATTTCGTTTTTCTAGGTTAAACTATTCCTTTGCAGTAACCGTTTTCAGGTTTAGGTTTCACTCTGTTTTCTCCTATATGGATACATGTATTTGGAACTCTAAATCAAACACGGTTTGTGCTAGCTCTTTGAAATTTGGCATAATAATGCAGTTCCAAGTTCTATCACTACGCTTTGTGTCCTATTGAAGTAGCCCCAAGCACAGAATGATGAGAATCACTTTCATTGAAAGGGGTTGCCAAGCTTCCAAAAAACTACGAGTTTCCTGAAATCTCAGTAAACATTTTTTCACCAATCTTGATGACACTTGCAGGTAATGATCAGTACACCAATCCCACTTGGCTCACCAAATTTCGTTGTTCTAGGTTAAACCGTTCCTTTGCAGAAACCGTTTTCATGTTTAGGTTTCACTCTGTTTTCTCCTATATGAATACATGTAGTTGGAATTCTAAATCAAACATGGTTTGTGGTAGCTCTTTGAAACTTGGCACAATAATGTAGTTCTATGTTCTATCTTTATGGTTTGTGTCCTATTGATGTAGCCCCAAGCAGAGACTGACGAGAATCACATTCATTGAAAGGGGTTGCCAAGCTTCCAAAAAACTGCGAGTTTCCTGAAATCTCAGCAAACATTTTTTCACTAAATCTTGATGATACTTGCAGGTAATGATCAGTCCACCAATACCACTTGGCTCACCAAATTTCGTTCTTCTAGGTTAATCCGTTTGTTTGCAGTAACCGTTTTCATGTTTAGGTTTCACTCTGTTTTCTCCTATATGGATACATGTAGTTGGAACTCTAAATCAAACACGGATTGTGCTAGCTCTTTGAAACTGGGCAGAATAATGTAGTTCCCAGTTCTATCGCTATGGTTTGTGTCCTATTGAAGTAGCCCCAAGCAGAGACTGACGAGAATCTCTTTCATTGAAAGGGGATACCAAGCTTCCAAAAAACTACGAGTTTCCTGAAATCTCAGCAAACATTTTTTCACCCAATCTTGATGATACTTGCAGCTAATGATCAGTACACCAATCCTACTTGGCTCACCAAATTTCGTTCTTCTAGGTTAAACCGTTCTTTGCAGCAACCGCTTTCATGTTTAGGTTTTACTCTGTTTTCTCCTATATGGATACATGTAGTTGGAACTCTAAATCAAACACGGTTTGTGCTAGCTCCTTGAAACTTGGCACAATAATGCAGTTCCAAGTTCTATCGCTATGGATTGTGTCCTATTGAATTAGCTCCAAGCAGAGACTGACGAGAATCACATTCATTGAAAGGGGTTGCCAACCTTCCAAAAACTACGAGTTTTCTGTAATCTCAGCAAACATTTTTTCACCCAATCTTGATGATACTTGCAGGTAATGATCAGTACACCAATCCCACTGGGCTCACCAAATTTCGTTCTTCTAGGTTAAACCGTTCCTTTTCAGCAACCGTTTTCATGTTTAGGTTTCACTCGGTTTTCTCCTATATGGATACATGTAGTTGGAACTCTAAATCAAACACGGTTTGAGCTAGCTCCTTGAAACTTGGCACAATAATGTAGTTTCAAGTTCTATCGCTATGGTGTGTGTCCTATTGAAGTAGCCCCAAGCAGAGACTGACGTGAATGACATTCATTGAAAGGGGTTTCCAAGCTTCCAACAAACTACGAGTTTCCTGAAATCTGAGCAAACATTTTTTCACCCAATCTTGATGATACTTGCAGGTAATGATCAGTACACCAATCCCACTTGGCTCACCAAATTTCATTCTTCTAGGTTAAACCGTTCCTTTGCAGGAACCGTTTTCATGTTTAGGTTTCACTCTATTTTCTCCTGTATGGATATATGTAGTTGGAAATCTAAATCAAACACGGTTTGTTGAGCTCTTTGAAACTTGGCACACTAATGTAGTTCCCAGTTCTATCGCTAAGGTTTGTGGCCTATTGAAGTAGCACCAAGCAGAGACTGACGAGAATCACTTTTATTGAAAGGGGTTGCCAAGCTTCAAAAAAACTATGATTTCCTTAAATCTGAGCAAACATTTTTCAACCAATCTTGATGATACTTGCAGGTAATCATTAGAACACCAATCCCACTTGGCTGACCAAATTTCGTTCTTCTAGGTTAAACCGTTCCTCTGCAGTAACCGTTTTCATGTTTAGGTTTCACTCTGTTTTCTCCTATATGGATACATGTAGTTGAAACTCAAAATCAAACACGGTTTGTGCTAGCTGTTTGAAACTTGGCACAATAATGTAGTTCCAAGTTCTATCGCTATGGTTTGTGTCCTATTGAAGTAGCCCCAAGCAGAGACTGAGGAGAATCACTTTCATTGAAAGGTGTTGCCAAGCTTCCAAAAAACTACGAGTTTCCTGAAATCTCAGCAAACATTTTTTCAACAATCTTGATGATACTTGCAGATCATGATCAGTACACCAATCCACTTGGCTCACCAAATTTCGTTCTTCTAGGTTAAACCGTTCCTTTGCAGTAACCGTTTTCATGTTTAGGTTTCACTCTGTTTTCTCCTATATGGATACATGTAGTTGGAACTCGAAATCAAACACGGTTTGTGCTAATTCTTTGAAACTTGGCACAATAATGTAGTTCCAAGTTCTATCGCTATGGTTTGTGTCCAATTGAAGTAGCCCCAAGCAGAGATTGACAAGAATCACTTTCATTGAAAGGGGTTGCCAAGCTTCCAAAAAACTACGAGTTTCCTGAAATCGCAGCAAACATTTTTTCACCCAATCTTGATGATACTTGCAGGTAATGATCAGTGCGCCAATCCCACTTGGCTCACCAAATTTTGATCTTCTAGGTTAAACCGTTCCTTTGCAGTAACGGTTTTCAAGTTTGGGTTTCACTCTGTTTTGTCCTATATGGATACATGTAGTTGGAACTCTAAATGAAACACGGTTTGTGCTAGCTCTTTGAAACTTGGCACAATAATGTAGTTCCAAGTTCTATCGCTATGGTTTGTGTCCTATTGAAGTAGCCCCAAGCAGAGACTGACGAGAATCACATTCATTGAAAGGGGTTGCCAACCTTCCAAAAACTACGAGTTTTCTGAAATCTCAGCAAACATTCTTTCACCCAATCTTGATGATACTTGCAGGTAATGATCAGTAATCCAATCCCACTTGGCTCACCAAATTTCGTTCTTCTAGGTTAAAAAGTTCGTTTGCAGTAACAGTATTCATTTTAGGTTTCACTCTGTTTTCTCCTATATGGATACATGTAGTTGGAACTCTGAATGAAACACGGTTTGTGCTTGCTCTTTGAAACTTGGCACAATAATGCAGTTCCAAGTTCTATCACTATGCTTTGTGTCCTATTGAAGTAGCCCCAGGCAGAGACTGACGAGTATCACTTTCATTGAAAGGGGTTGCCAAGCTTCCAAAAAACTACGAGTTTCCTGAAATCTCAGCAAACATTTTTTCGCCCAATCTTGATGATACTTGCAGGTAATGATCAGTACACCAATGCCACTTGGCACACCGAATTTCGTTCTTCTAGGTTAAACCGTTCCTTTGCAGAAACCGTTTTCATGATTAGGTTTCACTCTGTTTTCTCCTATATGGATACATGTAGTTGGAATTCTAAATCAAACATGGTTTGTGGTAGCTCTTTGAAACTTGGCACAATAATGTAGTTCTATGTTCTATCTTTATGGTTTGTGTCCTATTGATGTAGCCTCAAGCAGAGCCTGACGAGAATCACATTCATTGAAAGGGGTTGCCAAGCTTCCAAAAAACTGCGATTTCCTGAAATCTCAGGAAACATTTTTTCACTAAATCTTGATGATACTTGCAGGTAATGATCAGTCCACCAATTCCACTTGGCTCACCAAATTTCGTTCTTCTAGGTTAAACCGTTCCTTTGCAGCAACCGTTTTCATGTTTAGGTTTCACTCGGTTTTCTCCTATATGGATACATGTAGTTGGAACTCTAAATCAAACACGGTTTGTGCTAGCTCCTTGAAACTTGGCACAATAATGTAGTTTCACGTTCTATCGCTTTGGTTTGTGTCCTATTGAAGTAGCCCCAAGCAGAGAGTGAGGAGAATGACATTCATTGAAAGGGGTTGCCAAGCTTCCAAAAAACTACGAGTTTCCTGAAATCTGAGCAAACATTTTTTCACCCAATCTTCATGATACTTGCAGGTAATGATCAGTACACCAATCCCACTTGGCTCACCAAATTTCATTCTTCTAGGTTAAACCGTTCCTTTGCAGTAACCGTTTACATGTTACGTTTCACTCTGTTTTCTCCTGTATGGATATATATATTTGGAAATCTAAATCAAACACGGTTTGTGGAGCTCTTTGAAACTTGGCACACTAATGTAGTTCCCAGTTCTATAGCTATGGTTTGTGTCCTATTGAAGTAGCCCCAAGCAGAGACTGACGAGAATCACATTCCTTGAAAGGGGTTGCCAACATTCCAAATACTACGAGTTTTCTGAAATTTCAGCAAACATTTTTTCACCCAATCTTGATGATACTTGCAGGTAATGATCAGTACACCAATCCCACTTGGCTCACCAAATTTCGTTCTTCTAGGTTAAACCGTTCCTTTGCAGCAACCGTTTTCATGTTTAGGTTTCACTCGGTTTTCTCCTATATGGATACATGTAGTTGGAACTCTAAATCAAACACGGTTTGTGCTAGCTCCTTGAAACTTGGCACAATAATGTAGTTTCACGTTCTATCGCTTTGGTTTGTGTCCTATTGAAGTAGCCCCAAGCAGAGAGTGAGGAGAATGACATTCATTGAAAGGGGTTGTCAAGCTTCCAAAAACTACGAGTTTCCTGAAATCTGAGCAAACATTTTTCACCAATCTTGATGATACTTGCAGGTAATGATCAGTACACCAATCCCACTTGGCTCACCAAATTTCATTCTTCTAGGTTAAACCGTTCCTTTGCAGGAACCGTTTTCATGTTTAGGTTTCACTCTATTTTCTCCTGTATGGATATATGTATTTGGAAATCTAAATCAAACACGGTTTGTTGAGCTCTTTGAAACTTGGCACACTAATGTAGTTCCCAGTTCTATCGCTAAGGTTTGTGGCCTATTGAAGTAGCACCAAGCAGAGACTGACGAGAATCACTTTTATTGAAAGGGGTTGCCAAGCTTCAAAAAAACTATGATTTCCTTAAATCTGAGCAAACATTTTTCAACCAATCTTGATGATACTTGCAGGTAATCATTAGAACACCAATCCCACTTGGCTGACCAAATTTCGTTCTTCTAGGTTAAACCGTTCCTCTGCAGTAACCGTTTTCATGTTTAGGTTTCACTCTGTTTTCTCCTATATGGATACATGTAGTTGAAACTCAAAATCAAACACGGTTTGTGCTAGCTCTTTGAAACTTGGCACAATAATGTAGTTCCAAGTTCTATCGCTATTGTTTGTGTCCTATTGAAGTAGCCCCAAGCAGCGACTGAGGAGAATCACTTTCATTGAAAGGTGTTGCCAAGCTTCCAAAAAACTACGAGTTTCCTGAAATCTCAGCAAACATTTTTTCAACAATCTTGATGATACTTGCAGATCATGATCAGTACACCAATCCACTTGGCTCACCAAATTTCGTTCTTCTAGGTTAAACCGTTCCTTTGCAGTAACCGTTTTCATGTTTAGGTTTCACTCTGTTTTCTCCTATATGGATACATGTAGTTGGAACTCGAAATCAAACACGGTTTGTGCTAATTCTTTGAAACTTGGCACAATAATGTAGTTCCAAGTTCTATCGCTATGGTTTGTGTCCAATTGAAGTAGCCCCAAGCAGAGATTGACAAGAATCACTTTCATTGAAAGGGGTTGCCAAGCTTCCAAAAAACTACGAGTTTCCTGAAATCGCAGCAAACATTTTTTCACCCAATCTTGATGATACTTGCAGGTAATGATCAGTGCACCAAATCCCACTTGGCTCACCAAATTTTGATCTTCTAGTTTTAAACCGTTCCTTTGCAGTAACGGTTTTCATGTTTGGGTTTCACTCTGTTTTGTCCTATATGGATACATGTAGTTGGAACTCTAAATGAAACACGGTTTGTGCTAGCTCTTTGAAACTTGGCACAATAATGTAGTTCCAAGTTCTATCGCTATGGTTTGTGTCCTATTGAAGTAGCCCCAAGCAGAGACTGACGAGAATCACATTCATTGAAAGGGGTTGCCAACCTTCCAAAAACTACGAGTTTTCTGAAATCTCAGCAAACATTTTTTCACCCAATCTTGATGATACTTGCAGGTAATGATCAGTAATCCAATCCCACTTGGCTCACCAAATTTCGTTCTTCTAGGTTAAAAAGTTCGTTTGCAGTAACAGTATTCATTTTAGGTTTCACTCTGTTTTCTCCTATATGGATACATGTAGTTGGAACTCTGAATGAAACACGGTTTGTGCTTGCTCTTTGAAACTTGGCACAATAATGCAGTTCCAAGTTCTATCACTATGCTTTGTGTCCTATTGAAGTAGCCCCAGGCAGAGACTGACGAGTATCACTTTCATTGAAAGGGGTTGCCAAGCTTCCAAAAAACTACGAGTTTCCTGAAATCTCAGCAAACATTTTTTCGCCCAATCTTGATGATACTTGCAGGTAATGATCAGTACACCAATGCCACTTGGCACACCGAATTTAGTTCTTCTAGGTTAAACCGTTCCTTTGCAGAAACCGTTTTCATGATTAGGTTTCACTCTGTTTTCTCCTATATGGATACATGTAGTTGGAATTCTAAATCAAACATGGTTTGTGGTAGCTCTTTGAAACTTGGCACAATAATGTAGTTCTATGTTCTATCTTTATGGTTTGTGTCCTATTGATGTAGCCTCAAGCAGAGCCTGACGAGAATCACATTCATTGAAAGGGGTTGCCAAGCTTCCAAAAAACTGCGATTTCCTGAAATCTCAGGAAACATTTTTTCACTAAATCTTGATGATACTTGCAGGTAATGATCAGTCCACCAATACCACTTGGCTCACCAAAATTCGTTCTTCTAGTTTAAACCGTTCTTTGCAGCAACCGCTTTCATTTTTAGGTTTCACTCTGTTTTCTCCTATATGGATACATGTAGTTGGAACTCTAAATCAAACACGGTTTGTGCTAGCTCCTTGAAACTTGGCACAATAATGTAGTTCCAAGTTCTATCGCTATGGATTGTGTCCTATTGAATTAGCCCCAAGCAGAGACTGACGAGAATCACATTCATTGAAAGGGGTTGCCAAGCTTCCAAAAAACTACGAGTTTCCTGAAATCTGAGCAAACATTTTTTCAACCAATATTGATGATACTTGCAGATAATGATCAGTACACCAATCCCACTTGGCTCACCAAATTTCGTTCTTCTAGGTTAAACCGTTCCTTTGCAGCATCTGTTTTCATGTTTAGGTTTCACTCTATTTTCTCCTATATGGATAGATGTAGTTGGAAATCTAAATCAAACACGGTTTTTGCTAGCTCTTTGAAACTTGGCACAATAATGTAGTTCCAAGTTCTATAGCTATGGTTTGTGTCCTATTGAAGTAGCCACAAGCAGAGACTGACGAGAATCACATTCATTGAAAGGGGTTGCCAACATTCCAAATACTACGAGTTTTCTGAAATCTCAGCAAACATTTTTTCACCCAATCTTGATGATACTTGCAGGTAATGATCAGTACACCAATCCCACTTGGCTCACCAAATTTCGTTCTTCTAGGTTTAAACCGTTCCTTTGCAGCAACCGTTTTCATGTTTAGGTTTCACTCGGTTTTCTCCTATATGGATACATGTAGTTGGAACTCTAAATCAAACACGGTTTGTGCTAGCTCCTTGAAACTTGGCACAATAATGTAGTTTCACGTTCTATCGCTTTGGTTTGTGTCCTATTGAAGTAGCCCCAAGCAGAGAGTGAGGAGAATGACATTCATTGAAAGGGGTTGCCAAGCTTCCAAAAAACTACGAGTTTCCTGAAATCTGAGCAAACATTTTTTCACCCAATCTTCATGATACTTGCAGGTAATGATCAGTACACCAATCCCACTTGGCTCACCAAATTTCATTCTTCTAGGTTAAACCGTTCCTTTGCAGGAACCGTTTTCATGTTTAGGTTTCACTCTATTTTCTCCTGTATGGATATATATATTTGGAAATCTAAATCAAACACGGTTTGTGGAGCTCTTTGAAACTTGGCACACTAATGTAGTTCCCAGTTCTATCGCTAAGGTTTGTGGCCTATTGAAGTAGCACCAAGCAGAGACTGACGAGAATGACTTTTATTGAAAGGGGTTGCCAAGCTTCAAAAAAACTATGATTTCCTGAAATCTGAGCAAACATTTATCAACCAATCTTGATGATACTTGCAGGTAAACATTAGAACACCAATCCCACTTGGCTCACCAAATTTCGTTCTTCTAGGTTAAACCGTTCCTCTGCAGTAACCGTTTTCATGTTTAGGTTTCACTCTGTTTTCTCCTATATGGATACATGTAGTTGAAACTCAAAATCAAACACGGTCTGTGCTAGCTCTTTGAAACTTGGCACAATAATGTAGTTCCAAGTTCTATCGCTATGGTTTGTGTCCTATTGAAGTAGCCCCAAGCAGAGACTGAGGAGAATCACTTTCATTGAAAGGTCTTGCCAAGCTTCCAAAAAACTACGAGTTTCCTGAAATCTCAGCAAACATTTTTTCGACAATCTTGATGATACTTGCAGATAATGATCAGTACACCAATCCACTTGGCTCACCAAATTTCGTTCTTCTAGGTTAAACCGTTCCTTTGCAGTAACCGTTTTCATGTTTAGGTTTCACACTGTTTTCTCCTATATGGATACATGTAGTTGGAACTGTAAATCAAACACGGTTTGTGCTAGCTCTTTGAAACTTGGCACAATAATGTAGTTCCAAGTTCTATCGCTAGGGTTTGTGTTCTATTGAAGTAGCCCCAAGCAGAGACTGACGAGAATCACTTTCATTGAAATGGGTTGCCAAGCTTCCAAAAAACTACGAGTTTCCTGAAATCTAAGCAAACATTTTTTCACCCAATCTTGATGATACTTGCAGGTAATGGTCAGTACACCAATGCCACTTGGCTCACCAAATTTCGTTCTTCTAGGTTAAACCGTTCCTTTGCAGAAACCGTTTTCATGTTTAGGTTTCACTCTGTTTTCTCCTATATGGATACATGTAGTTGGAATTCTAAATCAAACATGGTTTTTGGTAGCTCTTTGAAACTTGGCACAATAATGTAGTTCTATGTTCTATCTTTATGGTTTGTGTCCTATTGATGTAGCCCCAAGCAGAGACTGACGAGAATCACATTCATTGAAAGGGGTTGCCAAGCTTCCAAAAAACTGCGATTTCCTGAAATCTCAGCAAACATTTTTTCACTAAATCTTGATGATACTTGCAGGTAATGATCAGTCCACCAATACCACTTGGCTCACCAAATTTCGTTCTTCTAGGTTAATCCGTTTGTTTGCAGTAACCGTTTTCATGTTTAGGTTTCACTCTGTTTTCTCCTATATGGATACATGTAGTTGGAACTCTAAATCAAACACGGATTGTGCTAGCTCTTTGAAACTTGGCACAATAATGTAGTTCCCAGTTCTATGGCTATGGTTTGTGTCCTATTGAAGTAGCCCCAAGCAGAGACTGACGAGAATCACTTTCATTGAAAGGGCTTCCCAAGCTTCCAAAAAACTACGAGTTTCCTGAAATCTCAGCAAATATTTTTTCACCCAATCTTGATGATACTTGCAGGTAATGATCAGTACACCAATCCCACTTGGCTCACCAAATTTCGTTCTTCTAGGTTAAACCGTTCTTTGCAGCAACCGCTTTCATGTTTAGGTTTCACTCTGTTTTCTCCTATATGGATACATGTAGTTGGACTCTAAATCAAACACGGTTTGTGCTAGCTCCTTGAAACTTGGCACAATAATGTAGTTCCAAGTACTATCGCTATGGATTGTGTCCTATTGAATTAGCCCCAAGCAGAGACTGACGAGAATCACATTCATTGAAAGGGGTTGCCAAGCTTCCAAAAAACTACGAGTTTCCTGAAATCTGAGCAAACATTTTTTCAACCAATATTGATGATACTTGCAGATAATGATCAGTACACCAATCCCACTTGGCTCACCAAATTTCGTTCTTCTAGGTTAAACCGTTCCTTTGCAGCATCTGTTTTCATGTTTAGGTTTCACTCTATTTTCACCTATATGGATAGATGTAGTTGGAAATCTAAATCAAACACGGTTTTTGCTAGCTCTTTGAAACTTGGCACAATAATGTAGTTCCAAGTTCTATAGCTATGGTTTCTGTCCTATTGAAGTAGCCACAAGCAGAGACTGACGAGAATCACATTCATTGAAAGGGGTTGCCAACATTCCAAATACTACGAGTTTTCTGAAATCTCAGCAAACATTTTTTCACCCAATCTTGATGATACTTGCAGGTAATGATCAGTACACCAATCCCACTTGGCTCACCAAATTTCGTTCTTCTAGGTTAAACCGTTCCTTTGCAGCAACCGTTTTCATGTTTAGGTTTCACTCGGTTTTCTCCTATATGGATACATGTAGTTGGAACTCTAAATCAAACACGGTTTGTGCTAGCTCCTTGAAACTTGGCACAATAATGTAGTTTCACGTTCTATCGCTTTGGTTTGTGTCCTATTGAAGTAGCCCCAAGCAGAGACTGACGAGAATGACATTCATTGAAAGGGGTTGCCAAGCTTCCAAAAAACTACGAGTTTCCTGAAATTTGAGCAAACATTTTTTCACCCAATCTTGATGATAATTGCAGGTAATGATCAGTACACCAATCCCACTTGGCTCACCAAATTTCATTCTTCTAGGTTAAACCGTTCCTTTGCAGTAACCGTTTTCATGTTTAGGTTTCACTCTATTTTCTCCTGTATGGATATATGTAGTTGGAAATCTAAATCAAACACGGTTTGTGGAGCTCTTTGAAAGTTGGCACACTAATGTAGTTCCCAGTTCTATCGCTAAGGTTTGTGGCCTATTGAAGTAGCACCAAGCAGAGACTGACGAGAATCACTTTTATTGAAAGGGGTTGCCAAGCTTCAAAAAAACTGTGATTTCCTTAAATCTGAGCAAACATTTATCAAGCAATCTTGATGATACTTGCAGGTAAACATTAGAACACCAATCCCACTTGGCTCACCAAATTTCGTTCTTCTAGGTTAAACCGTTCCTCTGCAGTAACCGTTTTCATGTTTAGGTTTCACTCTGTTTTCTCCTATATGGATACATGTAGTTGAAACTCAAAATCAAACACGGTTTGTGCTAGCTCTTTGAAACTTGGCACAATAATGTAGTTCCAAGTTCTATCGCTAGGGTTTGTGTCCTATTGAAGTAGCCCCAAGCAGAGACTGACGAGAATCACTTTCATTGAAATGGGTTGCCAAGCTTCCAAAAAACTACGAGTTTCCTGAAATCTAAGCAAACATTTTTTCACCAATCTTGATGATACTTGCAGGTAATGATCAGTACACCAATGCCACTTGGCTCACCAAATTTAGTTCTTCTAGGTTAAACCGTTCCTTTGCAGAAACCGTTTTCATGTTTAGGTTTCACTCTGTTTTCTCCTATATGGATACATGTAGTTGGAATTCTAAATCAAACATGGTTTGTGGTAGCTCTTTGAAACTTGGCACAATAATGTAGTTCTATGTTCAATCTTTATGGTTTGTGTCCTATTGATGTAGCCCTAAGCAGAGACTGACGAGAATCACATTCATTGAAAGGGGTTGCCAATCTTCCAAAAAACTGCGATTTCCTGAAATCTCAGCAAACATTTTTTCACCCAATCTTGATGATACTTGCAGGTAATGATCAGTCCACCAATACCACTTGGCTCACCAAATTTCATTCTTCTAGGTTAAACCGTTCTTTGCAGCAACCGCTTTCATGTTTAGGTTTCACTCTGTTTTCTCCTATATGGATACATATAGTTGGAACTCTAAATCAAACATGGTTTGTGCTAGCTCTTTGAAACTTGGCACAATAATGTAGTTCCACGTTCCATCCTATGGTTTGTGTCCTATTGAAGTAGCCCCAAGCAGAGACTGACGAGAATCACATTCATTGAAATTGGTTGCCAAGCTTCCAAAAATCTACGAGGTTCCTGAAATCTGATCAAACATTTTTTCACCCAATCTTGATGATACTTGCAGGTAATGATCAGTACACCAATCCCACTTGGCTCACCAAATTTCGTTCTTCTAGGTTAAACCGTTCCTTTGCAGTAACCGTTATCATGTTTAGGTTTCACTCTGTTTTCTCCTATATGGATACATGTAGTTGGAACTCTAAATCAAACGCGGTTTGTGCTAGCTCTTTGAAACTTGGCACAATAATGTAGTTCCAAGTTCTATGGCTATGGTTTGTGTCCTATTGAAGTAGCCCCAACCAGAGACTGACGAGAATCACAATCATTGAAAGGGGTTGCCAAGCTTCCAAAAAACTACGAGTTTCCTGAAATCTCAGCAAACATTTTTTCACCCAATCTTGATGATACTTGCAGGTAATGATCAGTACACCAATCCCACTTGGCTCACCAAATTTCGTTCTTCTAGGTTAAACCGTTCCTTTGCAGTAACCGTTTTCATGTTTAGGTTTCACTCGGTTTTCTCCTATATGGATACATGTAGTTGGAACTCTAAATCAAACGCGGTTTGTGCTAGCTCTTTGAAACTTGGCAAAATAATGTAGTTCCAAGTTCTATCGCTACGGTTTGTGTCCTATTGAAATAGCCCCAAGTAGAGACTGACGAGAATCACATTCATTGAAAGGGGTTGCCAAGCTTCCAAAAAACAACGAGTTTCGTGAAATCTCAGCAAACATTTTTTCACCAATCTTGATGATACTTGCAGATAATGATCAGTACATCAATCCCACTTGGCTCACCAAATTTCGTTCTTCTAGGTTAAACCGTTCCTTTGCAGTAACCGTTTTCATGTTTAGGTTTCACTCTGTTTTCTCCTATATGGATACATGTAGTTGGAACTCTAAATCAAACACGGTTTGTGCTAGCTCTTTGAAACTTGGCACAATAATGTAGTTCCAAGTTCTATCGCTATGGTTTGTGTCCTATTGAAGTAGCCCCAAGCAGAGACTGACGAGAATCACTTTCAGTGAAAGGGGTTGCCAAGCTTCCCCAAAACTACGAGTTTCCTGAAATCTCAGCAAACTTTTTTTTCACCAATCTTGATGATACTTGCAGATAATGATCAGTACACCAATCCCACTTGGCTCACCAAATTTCGTTCTTCTAGGTTAAACCGTTCCTTTTTAGCGACCGTTTTCATGTTTAGGTTTCACTCTGTTTTCTCCTATATGGATACATGTAGTTGGAACTCTAAATCAAACGCGGTTTGTGCTAGCTCTTTGAAACGTGGCACAATAATGTAGTTCCAAGTTGTATCGCTATGGTTTGTGTCCAATTGAAGTAGCCCCAAGCAGAGACTGACGAAAATCACATTCATTGAAATTGGTTGCCAAGCTTCCAAAAAACGAGTTTCCTGAAATCTCAGCAAACATGTTTTCACCCAATCTTGATGATACTGGCAGGTAATGATCAGTACACCAATCCCACTTGGCTCACCAAATTTCGTTCTTCTAGGTTAAACCGTTCCTTTGCAGTAACCGTTTTCATGTTTAGGTTTCACTCTGTTTTCTCCTATATGGATACATGTAGTTGGAACTCTAAATCAACCGCGGTTTGTAATAGCTCTTTGAAACTTGGCACAATAATGTAGTTCCAAGTTCTATGGCTATGGTTTGTGTCCTATTGAATTTGCCCCAAGCAGAGACTGACGAGAATCACATTCATTGAAATTGGTTGCCAAGCTTCCAAAAAACTACGAGTTTCCTGAAATCTCAGCAAACATTTTTTCACCCAATCTTGAGGATACTTGCAGGTAATGATCAGTACACCAATCCCACTTGGCTCACCAAATGTCGTTCTTCTAGGTTAAACCGTTCCTTTGCAGTAACCGTTTTCATGTTTAGGTTTCACTCTGTTTTCTCCTATATGGATACATGTTGTTGGAACTCTAAATCAAACACGGTTTGTGCTAGCTCTTTGAAACTTGGCACAATAATGTAGTTCCAAGTTGTATCGCTATGGTTTGTGTCCTATTGAAGTAGCCCCAAGCAGAGACTGACGAGAATCACATTCATTGAAATTGGTTGCCAAGCTTCCAAAAAACTACGAGTTTCCTGAAATCTCAGCAAACATTTTTTCACCCAATCTTGAGGATACTTGCAGGTAATGATCAGTACACCAATCCCACTTGGCTCACCAAATTTCGTTCTTCTAGGTTAAACCGTTCCTTTGCAGTAACCGTTTTCATGTTTAGGTTTCACTCTGTTTTCTCCTATATGGATACATGTTGTTGGAACTCTAAATCAAACACGGTTTGTGCTAGCTCTTTGAAACTTGGCACAATAATGTAGTTCCAAGTTGTATCGCTATGGTTTGTGTCCTATTGAAGTAGCCCCAAGCAGAGACTAACGAGAATCACTTTCATTGAAAGGGGTTGCCAAGCTTCCAAAAAACTACGAGTTTCCTGAAATCTCAGCAAACATTTTTTCAACCAATCTTGATGATACTTGCAGGTAATGATCAGTAATCCAATCCCACTTGGCTCACCAAATTTCGTTCTTCTAGGTTAAACCGCTCCTTTGCAGTAACCGTTTACATGTTTAGGTTTCACTCTGTTTTCTCCTATATGGATACATGTAGTTGGAACTCTAAATCAAACACGGTTTGTGCTAGCTGTTTGAAACTTGGCACAATAATGCAGTTCCTAGTTCTATCGCTATGGTTTGTGTCCTATTGAAGTAGCCCCAAGCAGAGACTGACGAGAATCACTTTCATTGAAAGGGGTTGCCAAGCTTCCAAAAAAACTACGAGTTTCCTGAAATCTCAGCAAACATTTTTTCACCAATCTTGATGATACTTGCAGGTAATGATCAGTAATCCAATCACACTTGGCTCACCAAATATCCTTCTTCTAGGTTAAACCGTTCCTTTGCAGTAACCGTTTTCATGTTTATGTTTCACTCTGTTTTCTCCTATATGGATACATGTAGTTGGAACTCTAAATCAAACGCGGTTTGTGCTAGCTCTTTAAAACTTGGCACAATAATGTAGTTCCATGTTCTATGGCTATGGTTTGTGTCCTATTGAAGTAGCCCCAAGCAGAGACTGACGAGAATCACTTTCATTGAAAGGTGTTGCCAAGCTTCCAAAAAACTACGAGTTTCTTGAAATCTCAGCAAACATTTTTTCACCAATCTTGATGATACTTGCAGGTAATGATCAGTAATCCAATCACACTTGGCTCACCAAATTTCGTTCTTCTAGGTTAAACCGTTCCTTTGCAGTTACCGTTTTCATGTTTAGGTTTCACTCTGTTTTCTCCTATATGGATACATGTAGTTGGAACTCTAAATCAAACTCGGTTTGTGCTAGCTCTTTGAAACTTGGCACAATAATGTAGTTCCAAGTTGTATCGCTATGGTTTGTGTCCTATTGAAGTAGCCCCAAGCAGAGACTGACGAGAATCACATTCATTGAAAGGGGTTGCCAAGCTTCCAAAAAAACTACGAGTTTCCTGAAATCTCAGCAAATATTTTTTCACACAATCTTGATGATACTTGCAGGTAATGATCAGTACACCAATCCCACTTGGCTCACCAAATTTCCTTCTTCTAGGTTAAACCGTTCCTTTGCAGTAACCGTTTTCATGTTTAGGTTTCACTCTGTTTTCTCCTATATGGATACATGTAGTTGGAACTCTAAATCAAACACGGTTTGTGCTAGCTCTTTGAAACTTGGCACAATAATGTAGTTCCAAGTTCTATGGCTATGATTTGTGTCCTATTGAAGTAGCCCCAAGCAGAGACTGACGAGAATCACTTTCATTGAAAGGGGATGCCAAGCTTCCAAAAAACTACGAGTTTCCTGAAATCTCAGCAAACATTTTTTCACCAATCTTGATGATACTTGCAGGTAATGATCAGTAATCCATTCCCACTTTGCTCACCAAATTTCGTTCTTCTAGGTTAAACCGTTCCTTTGCAGTAACCGTTTTCATGTTTAGGTTTCACTCTGTTTTCTCCTATATGGATACATGTAGTTGGAACTCTAAATCAAACACGGTTTGTGCTAGCTCTTTGAAACTTGACACAATAATGTAGTTCCAAGTTCTATGGCTATGGTTTGTGTCCTATTGAAGTAGCCCCAAGCAGAGACTGACGAGAATCACTTTCATTGAAAGGGGTTGCCAAGCTTCCAAAAAACTACAGGTTTCCTGAAATCTCAGCAAACAATTTTTCACCCAATCTTGATGATACTTGCAGGTAATGATCAGTACACCAATCCCACTTGGCTCACCAAATTTCGTTCTTCTAGGTTAAACCGTTCCTTTGCAGTAACCGTTTTCATGTTTAGGTTTCACTCTATTTTCTCCTATATGGATACATGTAGTTGGAACTCTAAATCAAACACGGTTTGTGCTAGCTGTTTGAAACTTGGCACAATAATGCAGTTCCTAGTTCTATCGCTATGGTTTTTGTCCTATTGAAGTAGAACCAAGCAGAGACTGACGAGAATCACTTTCATTGAAAGGGGTTGCCAAGCTTCCAAAAAACTACGAGTTTCCTGAAATCTCAGCAAACATTTTTTCACCCAATCTTGATGATACTTGCAGGTAATGATCAGTACACCAATCCCACTTGGCTCACCAAATTTCGTTATTCTAGGTTAAACCGTTCCTTTGCAGGAACCGTTTTCATGTTTAGGTTTCACTCTGTTTTCTCCTATATGGATACATGTAGTTGGAACTCTAAATCAAACACGGTTTGTGCTAGCTCTTTGAAACTTGGCACAATAATGTAGTTCCAAGTTCTATGGCTATGGTTTGTGTCCTATTGAAGTAGCCCCAAGCAGAGACTGACGAGAATCACTTTCATTGAAAGGGGTTTCCAAGCTTCCAAAAAAAATACGAGTTTCCTGAAATCTCACCAAACATTTTTTCACCAATCTTGATGATACTTGCAGGTAATGATCAGTACACCAATCCCACTTGGCTCACCAAATTTCGTTCTTCTAGGTTAAACCGTTCCTTTGCAGTAACCGTTTTCATGTTTAGGTTTCACTCTGTTTTCTCCTATATGGATACATGTAGTTGGAACTCTAAATCAAACACGGTTTGTGCTAGCTCTTTGAAACTTGGCACAATAATGTAGTTCCTAGTTGTATCGCTATGGTTTGTGTCCTATTGAAGTAGCCCCAAGCAGAGACTGACGAGAATCACATTCATTGAAATTGGTTGCCAACCTTCCAAAAAACTACGAGTTTCCTGAAATCTCAGCAAACATTTTTTCACCCAATCTTGATGATACTTGCAGGTAATGATCAGTACACAAATCCCACTTGGCTCACCATATTTCCTTCTTCTAGGTTAAACCGTTCCTTTGCAGTAACCGTTTTCATGTTTAGGTTTCACTTTGTTTTCTCCTATATGGATACATGTAGTTGGAACTCTAAATCAAACGCGGTTTGTGCTAGCTCTTTGAAACTTGGCACAATAATGTAGTTCCAACTTCTATGGCTATGGTTTGTGTCCTATTGAAGTAGCCCCAAGCAGAGACTGACGATAATGACATTCATTGAAAGGGGTTGCCAAGCTTCCAAAATCTATGAGTTTCCTGAAATATCAGGAAACATTTTTTCACCCAATCTTGATGATACTTGCAGGTAATGATCAGTACACCAATCCCACTTGGCTCACCAAATTTCGTTTTTCTAGGTTAAACCATTCCTTTGCAGTAACCGTTTTCATGTTTAGGTTTCACTCTGTTTTCTCCTATATGGATACATGTAGTTGGAACTCTAAATCAAACACGGTTTGTGCTAGCTCTTTGAAACTTGGCACAATAATGTAGTTCCAACTTCTATGGCTATGGTTTGTGTTCTATTGAAGTAGCCGCAAGCAGAGACTGACGAGAATCACTTTCAGTGAAAGGGGTTGCCAAGCTTCCAAAAAAACTACGAGATCCTGAAATCTCACCAAACATTTTCTCACCAATCTTGATGATACTTGCAGGTAATGATCAGTAATCCAATCCCACTTGGCTCACCAAATTTCCTTCTTCTAGGTTAAACCGTTCCTTTGCAGTAACCGTTTTTCATGTTTACGTTTCACTCTGTTTTCTCCTAAATGGATACATGTAGTTGGAACTCTAAATCAAACACGGTTTGTGCTAATTCTTTGAAACTTGCACAATAATGTAGTTCCAAGTTCTATGGCTATGGTTTGTGTCCTATTGAAGTAGCCCCAAGCAGAGACTGACGAGAATCACTTTTATTGAAAGGGGTTGCCAAGCTTCCAAAAAACTACGAGTTTCCTGAAATCTCAGCAAACATTGTTTCACCCAAACTTGATGATACTTGCAGGTAATGATCAGTACACCAATCCCACTTGGCTCACCAAATTTCATTCTTCTAGGTTAAACCGTTCCTTTGCAGTAACCGTTTTCATGTTTAGGTTTCACTCTCTTTTCTCCTATATGGATACATGTAGATGGAACTCTAAATCAAACACGGTTTGTGCTAGCTCTTTGAAACTTGGCACAATAATGTAGTTCCAACTTCTATGGTTATGGTTTGTGTTCTATTGAAGTAGCCGCAAGCAGAGACTGACGAGAATCACTTTCATTGAAAGGGGTTGCCAAGCTTCCAAAAAAACTACGAGTTTCCTGAATTCTCACCAAACATTTTTTCACCAATCTTGATGATACTTGCAGGTAATGATCAGTAATCCAATCTCACTTGGCTCACCAAATTTCGTTCTTCTAGGTTATACCGTTCCTTTGCAGAAACCGTTTTCATGTTTAGGTTTCACTCTGTTTTCTCCTATATGGATACATGTAGTTGGAACTCTAAATCAAACACGGTTTGTGCTAGCTCTTTGAAACTTGGCACAATAATGTAGTTCCAAGTTCTATGGCTATGGTTTGTGTCCTATTGAAGTAGCCCCAAGCTGAGACTGACGAGAATCACTTTCATTGAAAGGGGTTGCCAAGCTTCCCAAAAACTACGAGTTTCCTGAAATCTCAGCAAACATTTTTTCACCCAATCTTGATGATACTTGCAGGTAATGATCAGTACACCAATCCCACTTGGCTCATCAAATTTCATTTTTCTAGGTTAAACCGTTCCTTTGCAGTAACCGTTTTCATGTTTAGGTTTCACTCTGTTTTCTCCTATATGGATACATGTAGTTGGAACTCTAAATCAAACACGGTTTGTGCTAGCTGTTTGAAACTTGGCACAATAATGTAGTTCCAAGTTCTATGGCTATGGTTTGTGTTCTATTGAAGTAGGCCCAAGCAGAGACTGACGAGAATCACTTTCATTGAAAGGGGTTGCCAAGCTTCCCAAAAACTACGAGTTTCCTGAAATCTCAGCAAACATTTTTTCACCAATCTTGATGATACTTGCAGGTAATGATCAGTAATCCAATCCCACTTGGCTCACCAAATTTCGTTCTTCTAGGTTAAACCGTTCCTTTGCAGTAACCGTTTTCATGTTTACGTTTCACTCTGTTTTCTCCTAAATGGATACATGTAGTTGGAACTCTAAATCAAACACGGTTTGTGCTAATTCTTTGAAACTTGGCACAATAATGTAGTTCCAAGTTCTATGGCTATGGTTTTTGTCCTATTGAAGTAGCCCCAAGCAGAGACTGACGAGACTCACTTTCATTGAAAGGGGTTGCCAAGCTTCCAAAAAACTACGAGTTTCCTGAAATCTCAGCAAACATTGTTTCACCCAAACTTGATGATACTTGCAGGTAATGATCAGTACACCAATCCCACTTGGCTCACCAAATTTCGTTCTTCTAGGTTAAACCGTTCCTTTGCAGTAACCGTTTTCATGTTTAGGTTTCACTCTATTTTCTCCTATATGGATACATGTAGATGGAACTCTAAATCAAACACGGTTTGTGCTAGCTCTTTGAAACTTGGCACAATAATGTAGTTCCTAGTTCTATCGCTATGGTTTGTGTCCTATTGAAGTAGCCCCAAGCAGAGACTGACGAGAATCACTTTCATTGAAAGGGGTTGCCAAGCTTCCAAAAAACTACGAGTTTCCTGAAATCTCAGCAAACATTTTTTCACCAATCTTGATGATACTTGCAGGTAATGATCAGTAATCCAATGCCACTTGGCTCACCAAATTTCCTTCTTCTAGGTTAAACCGTTCCTTTGCAGTAACCGTTTTCATGTTTAGGTTTCACTCTGTTTTCTCCTATATGGATACATGTTGTTGGAACTCTAAATCAAACACGGTTTGTGCTAGCTCTTTGAAACTTGGCACAATAATGTAGTTCCAAGTTCTATGGCTATGGTTTGTGTCCTATTGAAGTAGCCCCATGCAGAGACTGACGAGAATCACATTCATTGAAATTGGTTGCCAAGCTTCCAAAAAACTATGAGTTTCCTGAAATCTCAGCAAACATTTTTTCACCCAATCTTGATGATACTTGCAGGTAATGATCAGTACACCAATCCCACTTGGCTCACCAAATTTCGTTCTTCTAGGTTAAACCGTTCCTTTGCAGTAACCGTTTTCATGTTTAGGTTTCACTCTGTTTTCTCCTATATGGATACATGTAGTTGGAACTCTAAATCAAACACGGTTTGGGCTAGCTCTTTGAAACTTGGCACAATAATGTAGTTCCAAGTTCTATGGCTATGGTTTGTGTCCTATTGAAGTAGCCCCAAGCAGAGACTGACGAGAATCACTTTCATTGAAAAGGGTTGCCAAGCTTCCAAAAAACTACGAGTTTCCTGAAATCTCAGCAAACATTTTTTCACCAATCTTGATGATACTTGCAGGTAATGATCAGTAATCCAATCCCACTTGGCTCACCAAAATTTCGTTCTTCTAGGTTAAACCGTTCCTTTGCAGTAACCGTTTACATGTTTACGTTTCACTCTGTTTTCTCCTAAATGGATACATGTAGTTGGAACTCTAAATCAAACACGGTTTGTGCTAATTCTTTGAAACTTGGCACAATAATGTAGTTCCAAGTACTATGGCTATGGTTTGTGTCCTATTGAAGTAGCCCGAAGCAGAGACTGACGAGAATCACTTTCATTGAAAGGGGTTGCCAAGCTTCCAAAAAACTACGAGTTTCCTGAAATCTCAGTAAACATTTTTTCACCAATCTTGATGATACTTGCAGGTAATGATCAGTACACCAATCCCACTTGGCTCACCAAATTTCGTTCTTCTAGGTTAAACCGTTCCTTTGCAGTAACCGTTTTCATGTTTAGGTTTCACTCTATTTTCTCCTATATGGATACATGTAGATGGAACTCTAAATCAAACACGGTTTGTGCTAGCTCTTTGAAACTTGGCACAATAATGTAGTTCCTAGTTCTATCGCTATGGTTTGTGTCCTATTGAAGTAGCCCCAAGCAGAGACTGACGAGAATCACTTTCATTGAAAGGGGTTGCCAAGCTTCCAAAAAACTACGAGTTTCCTGAAATCTCAGCAAACATTTTTTCACCAATCTTGATGATACTTGCAGGTAATGATCAGTAATCCAATGCCACATGGCTCACCAAATTTCCTTCTTCTAGGTTAAACCGTTCCTTTGCAGTAACCGTTTTCATGTTTAGGTTTCACTCTGTTTTCTCCTATATGGATACATGTTGTTGGAACTCTAAATCAAACACGGTTTGTGCTAATTCTTTGAAACTTGGCACAATAATGTAGTTCCAAGTTCTATGGCTATGGTTTGTGTCCTATTGAAGTAGCCCCAAGCAGAGACTGACGAGAATCACTTTTATTGAAAGGGGTTGCCAAGCTTCCAAAAAACTACGAGTTTCCTGAAATCTCAGCAAACATTGTTTCACCCAAACTTGATGATACTTGCAGGTAATGATCAGTACACCAATCCCACTTGGCTCACCAAATTTCATTCTTCTAGGTTAAACCGTTCCTTTGCAGTAACCGTTTTCATGTTTAGGTTTCACTCTCTTTTCTCCTATATGGATACATGTAGATGGAACTCTAAATCAAACACGGTTTGTGCTAGCTCTTTGAAACTTGGCACAATAATGTAGTTCCAACTTCTATGGTTATGGTTTGTGTTCTATTGAAGTAGCCGCAAGCAGAGACTGACGAGAATCACTTTCATTGAAAGGGGTTGCCAAGCTTCCAAAAAAACTACGAGTTTCCTGAATTCTCACCAAACATTTTTTCACCAATCTTGATGATACTTGCAGGTAATGATCAGTAATCCAATCTCACTTGGCTCACCAAATTTCGTTCTTCTAGGTTATACCGTTCCTTTGCAGAAACCGTTTTCATGTTTAGGTTTCACTCTGTTTTCTCCTATATGGATACATGTAGTTGGAACTCTAAATCAAACACGGTTTGTGCTAGCTCTTTGAAACTTGGCACAATAATGTAGTTCCAAGTTCTATGGCTATGGTTTGTGTCCTATTGAAGTAGCCCCAAGCTGAGACTGACGAGAATCACTTTCATTGAAAGGGGTTGCCAAGCTTCCCAAAAACTACGAGTTTCCTGAAATCTCAGCAAACATTTTTTCACCCAATCTTGATGATACTTGCAGGTAATGATCAGTACACCAATCCCACTTGGCTCATCAAATTTCATTTTTCTAGGTTAAACCGTTCCTTTGCAGTAACCGTTTTCATGTTTAGGTTTCACTCTGTTTTCTCCTATATGGATACATGTAGTTGGAACTCTAAATCAAACACGGTTTGTGCTAGCTGTTTGAAACTTGGCACAATAATGTAGTTCCAAGTTCTATGGCTATGGTTTGTGTTCTATTGAAGTAGGCCCAAGCAGAGACTGACGAGAATCACTTTCATTGAAAGGGGTTGCCAAGCTTCCCAAAAACTACGAGTTTCCTGAAATCTCAGCAAACATTTTTTCACCAATCTTGATGATACTTGCAGGTAATGATCAGTAATCCAATCCCACTTGGCTCACCAAATTTCGTTCTTCTAGGTTAAACCGTTCCTTTGCAGTAACCGTTTTCATGTTTACGTTTCACTCTGTTTTCTCCTAAATGGATACATGTAGTTGGAACTCTAAATCAAACACGGTTTGTGCTAATTCTTTGAAACTTGGCACAATAATGTAGTTCCAAGTTCTATGGCTATGGTTTTTGTCCTATTGAAGTAGCCCCAAGCAGAGACTGACGAGACTCACTTTCATTGAAAGGGGTTGCCAAGCTTCCAAAAAACTACGAGTTTCCTGAAATCTCAGCAAACATTGTTTCACCCAAACTTGATGATACTTGCAGGTAATGATCAGTACACCAATCCCACTTGGCTCACCAAATTTCGTTCTTCTAGGTTAAACCGTTCCTTTGCAGTAACCGTTTTCATGTTTAGGTTTCACTCTATTTTCTCCTATATGGATACATGTAGATGGAACTCTAAATCAAACACGGTTTGTGCTAGCTCTTTGAAACTTGGCACAATAATGTAGTTCCTAGTTCTATCGCTATGGTTTGTGTCCTATTGAAGTAGCCCCAAGCAGAGACTGACGAGAATCACTTTCATTGAAAGGGGTTGCCAAGCTTCCAAAAAACTACGAGTTTCCTGAAATCTCAGCAAACATTTTTTCACCAATCTTGATGATACTTGCAGGTAATGATCAGTAATCCAATGCCACTTGGCTCACCAAATTTCCTTCTTCTAGGTTAAACCGTTCCTTTGCAGTAACCGTTTTCATGTTTAGGTTTCACTCTGTTTTCTCCTATATGGATACATGTTGTTGGAACTCTAAATCAAACACGGTTTGTGCTAGCTCTTTGAAACTTGGCACAATAATGTAGTTCCAAGTTCTATGGCTATGGTTTGTGTCCTATTGAAGTAGCCCCATGCAGAGACTGACGAGAATCACATTCATTGAAATTGGTTGCCAAGCTTCCAAAAAACTATGAGTTTCCTGAAATCTCAGCAAACATTTTTTCACCCAATCTTGATGATACTTGCAGGTAATGATCAGTACACCAATCCCACTTGGCTCACCAAATTTCGTTCTTCTAGGTTAAACCGTTCCTTTGCAGTAACCGTTTTCATGTTTAGGTTTCACTCTGTTTTCTCCTATATGGATACATGTAGTTGGAACTCTAAATCAAACACGGTTTGGGCTAGCTCTTTGAAACTTGGCACAATAATGTAGTTCCAAGTTCTATGGCTATGGTTTGTGTCCTATTGAAGTAGCCCCAAGCAGAGACTGACGAGAATCACTTTCATTGAAAAGGGTTGCCAAGCTTCCAAAAAACTACGAGTTTCCTGAAATCTCAGCAAACATTTTTTCACCAATCTTGATGATACTTGCAGGTAATGATCAGTAATCCAATCCCACTTGGCTCACCAAATTTCGTTCTTCTAGGTTAAACCGTTCCTTTGCAGTAACCGTTTACATGTTTACGTTTCACTCTGTTTTCTCCTAAATGGATACATGTAGTTGGAACTCTAAATCAAACACGGTTTGTGCTAATTCTTTGAAACTTGGCACAATAATGTAGTTCCAAGTACTATGGCTATGGTTTGTGTCCTATTGAAGTAGCCCGAAGCAGAGACTGACGAGAATCACTTTCATTGAAAGGGGTTGCCAAGCTTCCAAAAAACTACGAGTTTCCTGAAATCTCAGTAAACATTTTTTCACCAATCTTGATGATACTTGCAGGTAATGATCAGTACACCAATCCCACTTGGCTCACCAAATTTCGTTCTTCTAGGTTAAACCGTTCCTTTGCAGTAACCGTTTTCATGTTTAGGTTTCACTCTATTTTCTCCTATATGGATACATGTAGATGGAACTCTAAATCAAACACGGTTTGTGCTAGCTCTTTGAAACTTGGCACAATAATGTAGTTCCTAGTTCTATCGCTATGGTTTGTGTCCTATTGAAGTAGCCCCAAGCAGAGACTGACGAGAATCACTTTCATTGAAAGGGGTTGCCAAGCTTCCAAAAAACTACGAGTTTCCTGAAATCTCAGCAAACATTTTTTCACCAATCTTGATGATACTTGCAGGTAATGATCAGTAATCCAATGCCACATGGCTCACCAAATTTCCTTCTTCTAGGTTAAACCGTTCCTTTGCAGTAACCGTTTTCATGTTTAGGTTTCACTCTGTTTTCTCCTATATGGATACATGTTGTTGGAACTCTAAATCAAACACGGTTTGTGCTAGCTCTTTGAAACTTGGCACAATAATGTAGTTCCTAGTTTTATCGCTATGGTTTGTGTCCTATTGAAGTAGCCCCAAGCAGAGACTGACGAGAATCACATTCATTGAAATTGGTTGCCAAGCTTCCAAAAAACTATGAGTTTCCTGAAATCTCAGCAAACATTTTTTCACCCAATCTTGATGATACTTGCAGGTAATGATCAGTACACCAATCCCACTTGGCTCACCAAATTTCCTTCTTCTAGGTTAAACTGTTCCTTTGCAGTAACCGTTTTCATGTTTAGGTTTCACTCTGTTTTCTCCTATATGGATACATGTATTTGGAACTCTAAATCAAACGCGGTTTGTGCTAGCTCTTTGAAACTTGGCACAATAATGTAGTTCCAACTTCTATGGCTATTGTTTGTGTCCTATTGAACTAGCCCCAAGCAGAGACTGACGATAATCACATTCATTGAAAGGGGTTTTGAAGCTTCCAAAATCTACGAGTTTCCTGAAATCTCAGCAAACATTTTTTCACCCAATCTTGATGATACTTGCAGGTAATGATCAGTGACCAATCCCACTTAGCTCACCAAATTTCGTTATTCTAGGTTAAACCGTTCCTTTGAAGTAACCGTTTTCATGTTTAGGTTTCACTCTGTTTTCTCCTATATGGATACATGTAGTTGGAACTCTAAATCAAACACGGTTTGTGCTAGCTCTTTGAAACTTGGCACAATAATGTAGTTCCAACTTCTATGGCTATGGTTTGTGTTCTATTGAAGTAGCCGCAAGCAGAGACTGACGAGAATCACTTTCATTGAAAGGGGTTGCCAAGCTTCCAAAAAAACTACGAGTTTCCTGAATTCTCACCAAACATTTTTTCACCAATCTTGATGATACTTGCAGGTAATGATCAGTAATCCAATCTCACTTGGCTCACCAAATTTCGTTCTTCTAGGTTAAACCGTTCCTTTGCAGAAACCGTTTTCATGTTTAGGTTTCACTCTGTTTTCTCCTATATGGATACATGTAGTTGGAACTCTAAATCAAACACGGTTTGTGCTAGCTCTTTGAAACTTGGCACAATAATGTAGTTCCCAGTTCTATGGCTATGGTTTGTGTCCTATTGAAGTAGCCCCAAGCTGAGACTGACGAGAATCACTTTCATTGAAAGGGGTTGCCATGCTTCCCAAAAACTACGAGTTTCCTGAAATCTCAGCAAACATTTTTTCACCCAATCTTGATGATACTTGCAGGTAATGATCAGTACACCAATCCCACTTGGCTCATCAAATTTCGTTTTTCTAGGTTAAACCGTTCCTTTGCTGTAACCGTTTTCATGTTTAGGTTTCACTCTGTTTTCTCCTATATGGATACATATAGTTGGAACTCTAAATCAAACACGGTTTGTGCTAGCTGTTTGAAACTTGGCACAATAATGTAGTTCCAAGTTCTATGGCTATGGTTTGTGTCCTATTGAAGTAGGCCCAAGCAGAGACTGACGAGAATCACTTTCATTGAAAGGGGTTGCCAAGCTTCCCAAAAACTACGAGTTTCCTGAAATCTCAGCAAACATTTTTTCACCAATCTTGATGATACTTGCAGGTAATGATCAGTAATCCAATCCCACTTGGCTCACCAAATTTCGTTCTTCTAGGTTAAACCGTTCCTTTGCAGTAACCGTTTTCATGTTTACGTTTCACTCTGTTTTCTCCTAAATGGATACATGTAGTTGGAACTCTAAATCAAACACGGTTTGTGCTAGCTCTTTGAAACTTGGCACAATAATGTAGTTCCAACTTCTTTGGCTATGGTTTGTGTTCTATTGAAGTAGCCGCAAGCAGAGACTGACGAGAATCACTTTCATTGAAAGGGGTTGCCAAGCTTCCAAAAAAACTACGAGTTTCCTGAATTCTCACCAAACATTTTTTCACCAATCTTGATGATACTTGCAGGTAATGATCAGTAATCCAATCTCACTTGGCTCACCAAATTTCGTTCTTCTAGGTTAAACCGTTCCTTTGCAGAAACCGTTTTCATGTTTAGGTTTCACTCTGTTTTCTCCTATATGGATACATGTAGTTGGAACTCTAAATCAAACACGGTTTGTGCTAGCTCTTTGAAACTTGGCACAATAATGTAGTTTCCAGTTCTATGGCTATGGTTTGTGTCCTATTGAAGAAGCCCCAAGCTGAGACTGACGAGAATCACTTTCATTGAAAGGGGTTGCCAAGCTTCCCAAAAACTACGAGTTTCCTGAAATCTCAGCAAACATTTTTTCACCCAATCTTGATGATACTTGCAGGAAATGATCAGTACACCAATCCCACTTGGCTCATCAAATTTCGTTTTTCTAGGTTAAACCGTTCCTTTGCAGTAACCGTTTTCATGTTTAGGTTTCACTCTGTTTTCTCCTATATGGATACATATAGTTGGAACTCTAAATCAAACACGGTTTGTGCTAGCTGTTTGAAACTTGGCACAATAATGTAGTTCCAAGTTCTATGGCTATGGTTTGTGTCCTATTGAAGTAGGCCCAAGCAGAGACTGACGAGAATCACTTTCATTGAAAGGGGTTGCCAAGCTTCCCAAAAACTACGAGTTTCCTGAAATCTCAGCAAACATTTTTTCACCAATCTTGATGATACTTGCAGGTAATGATCAGTAATCCAATCCCACTTGGCTCACCAAATTTCGTTCTTCTAGGTTAAACCGTTCCTTTGCAGTAACCGTTTTCATGTTTACGTTTCACTCTGTTTTCTCCTAAATGGATACATGTAGTTGGAACTCTAAATCAAACACGGTTTGTGCTAATTCTTTGAAACTTGGCACAATAATGTAGTTCCAAGTTCTATGGCTATGGTTTGTGTCCTATTGAAGTAGCCCCAAGCAGAGACTGACGAGAATCACTTTCACTGAAAGGTGTTGCCAAGCTTCCAAAAAACTACGAGTTTCCTGAAATCTCAGCAAACATTTTTTCACCAATCTTGATGATACTTGCAGGTAATGATCAGTACACCATTCCCACTTGGCTCACCAAATTTCGTTCTTCTAGGTTAAACCGTTCCTTTGCAGTAACCGTTTTCATGTTTAGGTTTCACTCTGTTTTCTCCTATATGGATACATGTAGTTGGAACTCTAAATCAAACACGGTTTGTGCTAGCTCTTTGAAACTTGGCACCAAAATGTAGTTCCATGTTCTATCGCTATGGTTTGTGTCCTATTGAAGTAGCCCCAAGCAGAGACTGACGAGAATCACTTTCATTGAAAGGGGTTGCCAAGCTTCCGTAAAACTACGAGTTTCCTGAAATCTCAGCAAACATTTTTTCACCAATCTTGATGATACTTGCAGGTAATGATCAGTAATCCAATGCCACTTGGCTCACCAAATTTCCTTCTTCTAGGTTAAACCATTCCTTTGCAGTAACCGTTTTCATGTTTAGGTTTCACTTTGTTTTCTCCTATATGGATACATGTTGTTGGAACTCTAAATCAAACACGGTTTGTGCTAGCTCTTTGAAACTTGGCACAATAATGTAGTTCCTAGTTTTATCGCTATGGTTTGTGTCCTATTGAAGTAGCCCCATGCAGAGACTGACGAGAATCACATTCATTGAAATTGGTTGCCAAGCTTCCAAAAAACTATGAGTTTCCTGAAATCTCAGCAAACATTTTTTCACCCAATCTTGATGATACTTGCAGGTAATGATCAGTACACCAATCCCACTTGGCTCAGCAAATTTCCTTCTTCTAGGTTAAACCGTTCCTTTGCAGTAACCGTTTTCATGTTTAGGTTTCACTCTGTTTTCTCCTATATGGATACATGTATTTGGAACTCTAAATCAAACGCGGTTTGTGCTAGCTCTTTGAACTTGGCACAATAATGTAGTTCCAACTTCTATGGCTATGGTTTGTGTCCTATTGAAGTAGCCCCAAGCAGAGACTGACGATAATCACATTCATTGAAAGGGGTTTCGAACCTTCCAAAATCTACGAGTTTCCTGAAATATCAGCAAACATTTTTTCACCCCAATCTTGATGATACTTGCAGGTAATGATCAGTACACCAATCCCACTTGGCTCACCAAATTTCGTTTTTCTAGGTTAAACCGTTCCTTTGAAGTAACCGTTTTCATGTTTAGGTTTCACTCTGTTTTCTCCTATATGGATACATGTAGTTGGAACTCTAAATCAAACACGGTTTGGGCTAGCTCTTTGAAACTTGGCACAATAATGTAGTTCCAAGTTCTATGGCTATGGTTTGTGTCCTATTGAAGTAGCCCCAAGCAGAGACTGACGAGAATCACTTTCATTGAAAGGGGTTGCCAAGCTTCCAAAAAACTACGAGTTTCCTGAAATCTCAGCAAACATTTTTTCACCAATCTTGATGATACTTGCAGGTAATGATCAGTAATCCAATCCCACTTGGCTCACCAAATTTCGTTCTTCTAGGTTAAACCGTTCCTTTGCAGTAACCGTTTACATGTTTACGTTTCACTCTGTTTTGTCCTAAATGGATACATGTAGTTGGAACTCTAAATCAAACACGGTTTGTGCTAATTCTTTGAAACTTGGCACAATAATGTAGTTCCAAGTTCAATGGCTATGGTTTGTGTCCTATTGAAGTAGCCCCAAGCAGAGACTGACGAGAATCACTTTCATTGAAAGGGGTTGCCAAGCTTCCAAAAAACTACGAGTTTCCTGAAATCTCAGCAAACATTTTTTCACCAATCTTGATGATACTTGCAGGTAATGATCAGTACACCAATCCCACTTGGCTCACCAAATTT
>NW_027552905.1:0-52510 GCF_045843805.1 Urocitellus parryii
AAAACGGTGACTGCAAAGGAACAGTTTAACCTAGAAGAACGAAATTTGGTGAGCCAAGTGGGATTGGTGTACTGATCATTAAATGGAAGTATCATCAAGACTGGGTGAAAAAATGTTTCCTGAGATTTCAGGAAACTCGCAGTTTTTTGGAAGCCTGGCAACCCCTTTCTATGAAAGGGATTCCCTTCAGTCTCTGCTTGGGGCTAGTTCAGTAGCACACAAACCATAGCGATAGAACTTGGAACTACATTATTGTGCCAAGTTTCAAAGAGCTAGCACAAACCGTGTTTGATTTAGAGTTCCAACTACATGTATCCATATAGGAGAAA
Organism: Urocitellus parryii; assembly: GCF_045843805.1. Taxonomy (NCBI): domain Eukaryota; kingdom Metazoa; phylum Chordata; class Mammalia; order Rodentia; family Sciuridae; genus Urocitellus; species Urocitellus parryii. The sequence goes on from NW_027552905.1 coordinate 330, forward strand.
ACAGAGTGAAACCTAAACATGAAAACGGTTACTGCAAAGGAACGGTTTAACCTAGAAGAACGAAATTTGGTGAGCCAAGTGGGATTCGTGTACTGATCACTACCTGCAAGTATCATCAAGATTGGGTGAAAAAATGTTTGCTGTGATTTCAGGAAACTCGTAGTTTTTTGGAAGCTTGATATCCCCTTTCAATGAAAGGTATTCTCGTCAGTCTCTGCTTGGGGCTACTTCAATAGCACACAAACCATAGCGATAGAACTTGGAACTACATTATTGTGCCAAGTTTCAAAGAGCTAGCACAAACCGTGTTTGATTTAGAGTTCCAACTACATGTATCCATATAGGAGAAAACAGAGTGAAACCTAAACATGAAAACAGTTACTGCAAAGGAACGGTTTAACATAGAAGAACGAAATTTGGTGAGCCAAGTGGGATTCGTGTACTGATCACTACCTGCAAGTATCATCAAGATTGGGTGAAAAAATGTTTGCTGAGATTTCAGGAAACTCGCAGTTTTTTGGAAGCTTGGCAACCCCTTTCAATGAAAGGGATTCTCGTCAGTCTCTGCTTGGGGCTACTTCAATAGCACACAAACCGTAGCGATAGAACTTGGAACTACATTATTGTGCCAAGTTTCAAAGAGCTAGCACAAACCGTGTTTGATTTAGAGTTCCAACTACATGTATCCATATAGGAGAAAACAGAGTGAAACCTAAACATGAAAACGGTTACTGCAAAGGAACGGTTTAACCTAGAAGAATGAAATTTGGTGAGCCAAGGTGGATTGGTGTACTGATCATTAAATGGAAGTATCATCAAGATTGGGTGAAAAAATGTTAGCTGAGATTTCAGGAAACTCGTAGTTTTTTGGAAGCTTGGCAACCCCTTTCAATGAAAGGGATTCTCGTCAGTCTCTGCTTGGGGCTACTTCAATAGCACACAAACCATACGGATAGAACTTGGAACTATATTATTGTGCCAAGTTTCAAAGAGCTAGCACAAACCGTGTTTGATTTAGAGTTCCAACTACATGGATCCATATAGGAGAAAACAGAGTGAAACCTAAACATGAAAACGGGTACTGCAAAGGAACGGTTTAACCTAGAAGAACGAAATTTGGTGAGCCAAGTGGGATTGGTGTACTGATCATTAAATGGAAGTATCATCAAGATTGGGTGAAAAAATGTTTGCTGAGATTTCAGGAAACTAGTAGTTTTTTGGAAGCTTGGCAACCCCTTTCAATGAAAGGGATTCTCGTCAGTCTCTGCTTGGGGCTACTTCAGTAGCACACAAACCATAGCCATAGAACTTGGAACTACATTATTGTGCCAAGTTTCAAAGAGCTAGCACAAACCGTGTTTGATTTAGAGTTCCAACTACATGTATCCATATAGGAGAAAACAGAGTGAAACCTAAACATGAAAACGGTTACTGCAAAGGAACGGTTTAACCTAGAAGAACGAAATTTGGTGAGCCAAGTGGGATTGGTGTACTGATCATTAAATGGAAGTATCATCAAGATTGGGTTAAAAAATGTTTGCTGAGATTTCAGGAAACTCGCAGTTTTTTGGAAGCCTCCAACCACGTTCAATGAAAGTGATTCTCGTCAGTCTCTGCTTGGGGCTACTTCAATAGCACACAAACCATAGCGATAGATCATGAAACTACATTATTGTGCCAAGTTTCAAAGAGCTAGCACAAACCGTGTTTGATTTAGAGTTCCAACTACATGTATCTATATAGGAGAAAACAGAGGGAAACCTAAATATGAAAACGATTACTGCAAAGGAACGGTTTAACCTAGAAGAACGAAATTTGGTGAGCCAAGTGGGATTGGTGTACTGATCATTAAATGGATGTATCATCAAGACTGAGTGAGAAAATGTTGGCTGAGATTTAAGGAAACTCGCAGTTTTTTGGAAGCCTGGCAACCCCATTCTATGAAAGGGATTCTCGTCAGTCTCTGCTTGGGGCTACTTCAATAGCACACAAACCATAGCGATAGAACTTGGAACTACATTATTGTGCCAAGTTTCAAAGAGCTAGCACAAACCGTGTTTGATTTAGAGTTCCAACTACATGTATCCATATAGTAGAAAACAGAGTGAAACCTAAACATGAAAACGGTTACTGCAAAGGAACGGTTTAACCTAGAAGAACGAAATTTGGTGAGCCAAGTGGGATTGGTGTACTGATCATTAAATAGAAGTATCATCAAGATTGGGTGAAAAAATATTTGCTGAGATTTCAGGAAACTCGCAGTTTTTTGGAAGCTTGGCAACCCCTTTCAATGAAAGGGATTCTCGTCAGTCTCTGCTTGGGGCTACTTCAATAGCACACAAACCATAGTGATAGAACTTGGAACTACATTATTGTGCCAAGTTTCAAAGAGCTAGCACAAACCGTGTTTGATTTAGAGTTCCAACTACATGTATCCATATAGGAGAAAACAGAGTGAAACCTAAACATGAAAACGGTTACTGCAAAGGAACGGTTTAACCTAGAAGAACGAAATTTGGTGAGCCAAGTGGGATTGGTGTACTGATCATTAAATGGAAGGATCATCAAGATTGGGTGAAAAAATGTTTGCTGAGATTTCAGGAAACTCGTAGTTTTTTGGAAGCTTGGCAACCCCTTTCCATGAAAGGGATTCTCGTCAGTCTCTGCTTCGGGCTACTTCAATAGCACACAAACCATAGCCATAGAACTTGGAACTACATTATTGTGCCAAGTTTCAAAGAGCTAGCACAAACCGTGTTTGATTTAGAGTTCCAACTACATGTATCTATATAGGAGAAAACAGAGTGAAACCTAAACATGAAAACGGTTACTGCAAAGGAACGGTTTAACCTAGAAGAACGAAATTTGGTGAGCCAAGCGGGATTGGTGTACTGATCATTAAATGGAAGTATCATCAAGATTGGGTGAAAAAATGTTTGCTGAGATTTAAGGAAACTCACAGTTTTTTGGAAGCCTGGCAACCCTTTCTATGAAACGGATTCTCGTCAGTCTCTGCTTGGGGCTACTTCAATAGCACACAAACCATAGCCATAGAACTTGGAACTACATTATTGTGCCAAGTTTCAAAGAGCTAGCACAAACCGTGTTTGATTTAGAGTTCCAACTACATGTATCCATATAGGAGAAAACAGAGTGAAACCTAAACATGAAAACGGTTACTGCAAAGGAACGGTTTAACCTAGAAGAACGAAATTTGGTGAGCCAAGTGGGATTGGTGTACTGATCATTAAATGGAAGTATCATCAAGACTGGGTGAAAAAATGTTTGCTGAGATTTCTGGAAACTCGCAGGTTTTTGGAAGCCTGGCAACGCCTTTCTATGAAAGGGATTCTCGTCAGTCTCTGCTTGGGGCTACTTCAATAGCACACAAACCATAGCGATAGAACTTGGAACTACATTATTGTGCCAAGTTTCAAAGAGCTAGCACAAACAGTGTTTGATTTAGAGTTCCAACTACATGTATTCATATAGGAGAAAACAGAGTGAAACCTAATCATGAAAACGGTTACTGCAAAGGAACGGTTTAACCTAGAAGAACGAAATTTAGTGAGCCAAGTGGGATTCGTGTACTGATCACTACATGCAAGTATCATCTAGATTGGGTGAAAAATTGTTTGCTGAGATTTCAGGAAACTCGTAGTTTTTTGGAAGCTTGGCAACCCCTTTCATTGAAAGGGATTCTCGTCAGTCTCTGCTTAGGGCTACTTCAATAGCACACAAACCCTAGCGAAAGATCATGAAACTGCATTATTGTGAAAAGTTTCAAAGAGCTAGCACAAACCGTGTTTGATTTAGAGTTCCTACTACATGTATCCATATAGGAGAAAACAGAGTGAAACCTAAACATGAAAACGGTTACTGCAAAGGAACGGTTTAACCTAGAAGAACGAAATTTGGTGAGCCAAGTGGGATTGGTGTACTGATTATTAAATAGAAGTATCATCAAGATTGGGTGAAAAAATGTTTGCTGAGATTTCAGGAAACTCGTAGTTTTTTGGAAGCTTGGCAACCCCTTTCAATGAAAGGGATTCTCGTCAGTCTCTGCTTGGGTCTACTTCAATAGCACACAAACCATAGCGATAGAACTTGGACCTACATTATTGTGGCAACTTTCAAAGAGCTAGCACAAACCGTGTTTGATTTAGATTTCCAACTACATGTATCCAAATAGGAGAAAACAGAGTGAAACCTAAACATGAAAACAGTTACTGCAAAGGAACGGTTTAACCTAGAAGAACGAAATTTGGTGAGCCAAGTGGGATTCGTGTACTGATCACTACCTGCAAGTATCATCAAGATTGGGTGAAAAAATGTTTGCTGAGATTTCAGGAAACTCGTAGTTTTTTGGAAGCTTGGCAACCCCTTTCAATGAAAGGGATTCTCGTCAGTCTCTGCTTGGGGCTACTTCAATAGCACACAAACCATAGCGATAGAAATTGGAACTACATTATTGTGCCAAGTTTCAAAGAGCTAGCACAAACCGTGTTTGATTTAGAGTTCCAACTACATGTATCCATATAGGAGAAAACAGAGTGAAACCTAAACATGAAAACGGTTACTGCAAAGGAACAGTTTAACCTAGAAGAACGAAATTTGGTGAGCCAAGTGGGATTGGTGTACTGATCATTAAATAGAAGTATCATCAAGATTGGGTGAAAAAATGTTTGCTGAGATTTCAGGAAACTCGCAGTTTTTTGGAAGCTTGGCAACCCCTTTCAATGAAAGGGATTCTCGTCAGTCTCTGCTTGGGGCTACTTCAATAGCACACAAATCATAGCGACAGTACTTGGAACTACATTATTGTGCCAAGTTTCAAAGAGCTAGCACAAACCGTGTTTGATTTAGAGTTCCAACTACATGTATCCATATAGGAGAAAACAGAGTGAAACCTAAACATGAAAAGGGTTACTTCAAAAAACGGTTTAACGTAGAAGAACGAAATTTAGTGAGCCAAGTGGGATTCATGTACTGATCACTACCTGCAAGTATCATCAAGATTGGGTGAAAAAATGTTTGCTGAGATTTCAGGAAACTCGCAGTTTTTTGTAAGCTTGGCAACCCCTTTCAATGAAAGGGATTCTCGTCATTCTCTGCTTGGGGTTACTTCAATAGCACACAAACCATAGCCATAGAACTTGGAACTACATTATTGTGCCAAGTTTCAAAGAGCTAGCACAAACCGTGTTTGATTTAGAGATCCAACTACACGTATCTATATAGGAGAAAACAGAGTGAAACCTAAACATGAAAACGGTTACTGCAAAGGAACGATTTAACCTAGAAGAAAGAAATTTGGTGAGCCAAGTGGGATTGGTGTACTGATCATTAAATGGAAGTATCATCAAGATTGGGTTAAAAAATGTTTGCTGAGATTTCAGGAAACTCGCAGTTTTTTGGAAGCTTGGCAACCCCTTTCAATGAAAGGGATTCTCTTCAGTCTCTGCTTGGGGTAGTTCAGTAGCACACAAACCATAGCGATAGAACATGGAACTACATTATTGTGCCAAGTTTCAAAGAGCTAGCACAAACCGTGTTTGATTTAGAGTTCCAACTACATGTATCCATAAGGAGAAAACAGAGTGAAACCTAAACATGAAAACGGTTACTGCAAAGGAACGGCTTAACCTAGAAGAACGAAATATGGTGAGCCAAGTGGGATTGGTGTACTGATCATTAAATAGAAGTATCATCAAGATTGGGTGAAAAAATGTTTGCTGAGATTTCAGGAAACTCGTAGTTTTTTGGAAGCTTGGCAACCCCTTTCAATGAAAGGGATTCTCGTCAGTCTCTGCTTGGGGCTACTTCAATAGCACAGAAACCATAGCGATAGAACTTGGAACTACATTATTGTGCCAAGTTTCAAAGAGCTAGCACAAACCGTGTTTGATTTAGAGTTCCAACTACACGTATCTATATAGGAGAAAACAGAGTGAAACCTAAATATGAAAACGATTACTGCAAAGGAACGGTTTAACCTAGAAGAACGAAATTTGGTGAGCCAAGCGGGATTGGTGTACTGATCATTAAATGGAAGTATCATCAAGATTGGGTGAAAAAATGTTTGCTGAGATTTCAGGAAACTCACAGTTTTTTGGAAGCCTGGCAACCCCTTTCTATGAAACGGATTCTCGTCAGTCTCTGCTTGGGGCTACTTCAATAGCACACAAACCATAGCCATAGAACTTGGAACTACATTATTGTGCCAAGTTTCAAAGAGCTAGCACAAACCGTGTTTGATTTAGAGTTCCAACTACATGTATCCATATAGGAGAAAACAGAGTGAAACCTAAACATGAAAACGGTTACTGCAAAGGAACGGTTTAACCTAGAAGAACGAAATTTGGTGAGCCAAGTGGGATTGGTGTACTGATCATTAAATGGAAGTATCATCAAGACTGGGTGAAAAAATGTTTGCTGAGATTTCTGGAAACTCGCAGGTTTTTGGAAGCCTGGCAACGCCTTTCTATGAAAGGGATTCTCGTCAGTCTCTGCTTGGGGCTACTTCAATAGCACATAAACCATAGCGATAGAACTTGGAACTACATTATTGTGCCAAGTTTCAAAGAGCTAGCACAAACAGTGTTTGATTTAGAGTTCCAACTACATGTATTCATATAGGAGAAAACAGAGTGAAACCTAATCATGAAAACGGTTACTGCAAAGGAACGGTTTAACCTAGAAGAACGAAATTTAGTGAGCCAAGTGGGATTCGTGTACTGATCACTACATGCAAGTATCATCTAGATTGGGTGAAAAATTGTTTGCTGAGATTTCAGGAAACTCGTAGTTTTTTGGAAGCTTGGCAACCCCTTTCATTGAAAGGGATTCTCGTCAGTCTCTGCTTAGGGCTACTTCAATAGCACACAAACCCTAGCGAAAGATCATGAAACTGCATTATTGTGCCAAGTTTCAAAGAGCTAGCACAAACCGTGTTTGATTTAGAGTTCCAACTACATGTATCTATATAGGAGAAAACAGAGTGAAACCTAAATATGAAAACGATTACTGCAAAGGAACGGTTTAACCTAGAAGAACGAAATTTGGTGAGCCAAGTGGGATTGGTGTACTGATCATTAAATGGAGGAATCATCAAGATTGGGTCAAAAAATGTTTGCTGAGATTTCAGGAAACTCGCAGTTTTTTGGAAGCCTGGCAACCCCTTTCTATGAAAGGGATTCTCGTCAGTCTCTGCTTGGGGCTAGTTCAATAGCACACAAACCATAGCGATAGAACTTGGAACTACATTATTGTGCCAAGTTTCAAAGAGCTAGCACAAACCGTGTTTGATTTAGAGTTCCAACTACATGTATCCATATAGGAGAAAACAGAGTGAAACCTAAACATGAAAATGGTTACTGCAAAGGAACGGTTTAACCTAGAAGAAGGAAATTTGGTGAGCCACCTGGGATTCGTGTACTGATCACTACCTGCAAGTATCATCAAGATTGGGTGAAAAAATGTTTGCTGAGATTTCAGGAAACTCGTAGTTATTTGGAAGCTTGATATCCCCTTTCAATGAAAGGGATTCTCGTCAGTCTCTGCTTGGGGCTACTTCAAAAGCACACAAATCATAGCGACAGAACTTGGAACTTCATTATTGTGCCAAGTTTCAAAGAGCTAGCACAAACCGTGTTTGATTTAGAGTTCCAACTACATGTATCTATATAGGAGAAAACAGAGTGAAACCTAAACATGAAAACGGTTACTGCAAAGGAACAGTTTAACCTAGAAGAACGAAATTTGGTGAGCCAAGTGGGATTGGTGTACTGATCATTAAATGGAAGTATCATCAAGACTGGGTGAAAAAATGTTTGCTGAGATTTCAGGAAACTCGCAGTTTTTTGGAAGACTGGCAACCCCTTTCTATGAAAGGGATTCTCTTCAGTCTCTGCTTGGGGTAGTTCAGTAGCACACAAACCATAGCGATAGAACTTGGAACTACATTATTGTGCCAAGTTTCAAAGAGCTAGCACAAACCGTGTTTGATTTAGAGTTCCAACTACATGTATCCATATAGGAGATAACAGAGTGAAACCTAAACATGAAAACGGTTACTGCAAAGGAACGGCTTAACCTAGAAGAACGAAATATGGTGAGCCAAGTGGGATTGGTGTACTGATCATTAAATAGAAGTATCATCAAGATTGGGTGAAAAAATGTTTGCTGAGATTTCAGGAAACTCGTAGTTTTTTGGAAGCTTGGCAACCCCTTTCAATGAAAGGGATTCTCGTCAGTCTCTGCTTGGGGCTACTTCAATAGCACAGAAACCATAGCGATAGAACTTGGAACTACATTATTGTGCCAAGTTTCAAAGAGCTAGCACAAACCGTGTTTGATTTAGAGTTCCAACTACACGTATCTATATAGGAGAAAACAGAGTGAAACCTAAATATGAAAACGATTACTGCAAAGGAACGGTTTAACCTAGAAGAACGAAATTTGGTGAGCCAAGCGGGATTGGTGTACTGATCATTAAATGGAAGTATCATCAAGATTGGGTGAAAAAATGTTTGCTGAGATTTCAGGAAACTCACAGTTTTTTGGAAGCCTGGCAACCCCTTTCTATGAAACGGATTCTCGTCAGTCTCTGCTTGGGGCAACTTCAATAGCACACAAACCATAGCCATAGAACTTGGAACTACATTATTGTGCCAAGTTTCAAAGAGCTAGCACAAACCGTGTTTGATTTAGAGTTCCAACTACATGTATCCATATAGGAGAAAACAGAGTGAAACCTAAACATGAAAACGGTTACTGCAAAGGAACGGTTTAACCTAGAAGAACGAAATTTGGTGAGCCAAGTGGGATTGGTGTACTGATCATTAAATGGAAGTATCATCAAGACTGGGTGAAAAAATGTTTGCTGAGATTTCTGGAAACTCGCAGGTTTTTGGAAGCCTGGCAACGCCTTTCTATGAAAGGGATTCTCGTCAGTCTCTGCTTGGGGCTACTTCAATAGCACACAAACCATAGCGATAGAACTTGGAACTACATTATTGTGCCAAGTTTCAAAGAGCTAGCACAAACAGTGTTTGATTTAGAGTTCCAACTACATGTATTCATATAGGAGAAAACAGAGTGAAACCTAATCATGAAAACGGTTACTGCAAAGGAACGGTTTAACCTAGAAGAACGAAATTTAGTGAGCCAAGTGGGATTCGTGTACTGATCATTACATGCAAGTATCATCTAGATTGGGTGAAAAATTGTTTGCTGAGATTTCAGGAAACTCGTAGTTTTTTGGAAGCTTGGCAACCCCTTTCATTGAAAGGGATTCTCGTCAGTCTCTGCTTAGGGCTACTTCAATAGCACACAAACCCTAGCGAAAGATCATGAAACTGCATTATTGTGCCAAGTTTCAAAGAGCTAGCACAAACCGTGTTTGATTTAGAGTTCCAACTACATGTATCTATATAGGAGAAAACAGAGTGAAACCTAAATATGAAAACGATTACTGCAAAGGAACGGTTTAACCTAGAAGAACGAAATTTGGTGAGCCAAGTGGGATTGGTGTACTGATCATTAAATGGAAGTATCATCAAGATTGGGTCAAAAAATGTTTGCTGAGATTTCAGGAAACTCGCAGTTTTTTGGAAGCCTGGCAACCCCTTTCTATGAAAGGGATTCTCGTCAGTCTCTGCTTGGGGCTAGTTCAATAGCACACAAACCATAGCGATAGAACTTGGAACTACATTATTGTGCCAAGTTTCAAAGAGCTAGCACAAACCGTGTTTGATTTAGAGTTCCAACTACATGTATCCATATAGGAGAAAACAGAGTGAAACCTAAACATGAAAATGGTTACTGCAAAGGAACGGTTTAACCTAGAAGAAGGAAATTTGGTGAGCCACCTGGGATTCGTGTACTGATCACTACCTGCAAGTATCATCAAGATTGGGTGAAAAAATGTTTGCTGAGATTTCAGGAAACTCGTAGTTTTTTGGAAGCTTGATATCCCCTTTCAATGAAAGGGATTCTCGTCAGTCTCTGCTTGGGGCTACTTCAAAAGCACACAAATCATAGCGACAGAACTTGGAACTTCATTATTGTGCCAAGTTTCAAAGAGCTAGCACAAACCGTGTTTGATTTAGAGTTCCAACTACATGTATCTATATAGGAGAAAACAGAGTGAAACCTAAACATGAAAACGGTTACTGCAAAGGAACGGTTTAACCTAGAAAACGAAATTTTGTGATCCAAGTGGGATTCATGTACTGATCACTACCTGCAAGTATCATCAAGATTGGGTGAAAAAATGTTTGCTGAGATTTCAGGAAACTCGCAGTTTTTTGGAAGCTTGGCAACCTCTTTCAATGAAAGGGATTCTCGTCAGTCTCTGCTTCGGGCTACGTCAATAGCACCCAAACCATAGCCATAGAACTTGGAACTACATTATTGTGCCAAGTTTCAAAGAGCTAGCACAAACCGTGTTTGATTTAGAGTTCCAACTACATGTATCTATATAGGAGAAAACAGAGTGAAACCTAAACATGAAAACGGTGACTGCAAAGGAACAGTTTAACCTAGAAGAACGAAATTTGGTGAGCCAAGTGGGATTGGTGTACTGATCATTAAATGGAAGTATCATCAAGACTGGGTGAAAAAATGTTTCCTGAGATTTCAGGAAACTCGCAGTTTTTTGGAAGCCTGGCAACCCCTTTCTATGAAAGGGATTCCCTTCAGTCTCTGCTTGGGGCTAGTTCAGTAGCACACAAACCATAGCGATAGAACTTGGAACTACATTATTGTGCCAAGTTTCAAAGAGCTAGCACAAACCGTGTTTGATTTAGAGTTCCAACTACATGTATCCATATAGGAGAAAACAGAGTGAAACCTAAACATGAAAACGGTTACTGCAAAGGAACAGTTTAACCTAGAAGAACGAAATTTGGTGAGCCAAGTGGGATTGGTGTACTGATCATTAAATAGAAGTATCATCAAGATTGGGTGAAAAAATGTTTGCTGAGATTTCAGGAAACTCGCAGTTTTTTGGAAGCTTGGCAACCCCTTTCAATGAAAGGGATTCTCGTCAGTCTCTGCTTGGGGCTACTTCAATAGAACACAAACCATAGCGATAGAACTTGGAACTACATTATTGTGCCAAGTTTCAAAGAGCTAGCACAAACCGTGTTTGATTTAGAGTTCCAACTACATGTATCCATATAGGAGAAAACAGAGTGAAACCTAAACATGAAAACGGTTACTGCAAAGGAACGGTTTAACCTAGAAGAACGAAATTTGGTGAGCCATGTGGGATTGGTGTACTGATCATTAAATTGAAGTATCATCAAGATTGGGTGAAAAAATGTTTGCTGAGATTTCAGGAAACTCGTAGTTTTTTGGAAGCTTGGCAACCCCTTTCAATGAAAGGGATTCTCGTCAGTCTCTGCTTGGGGCTACTTCAATAGCACACAAACCATAGCGATAGAACTTGGAACTACATTATTGTGCCAAGTTTCAAAGAGCTAGCACAAACCGTGTTTGATTTAGAATTCCAACTACATGTATCCATATAGGAGAAAACAGAGTGAAACCTAAACATGAAAACGGTTACTGCAAAGGAACGGTTTAACCTAGAAGAACGAAATTTGGTGAGCCAAGTGGGATTCGTGTACTGATCACTACCTGCAAGTATCATCAAGATTGGGTGAAAAAATGTTTGCTGAGATTTCAGGAAACTCGTAGTTTTTTGGAAGCTTGATAACCCCTTTCAATGAAAGGGATTCTCGTCAGTCTCTGCTTGGGGCTACTTCAAAAGCACACAAATCATAGCGACAGTACTTGGAACTACATTATTGTGCCAAGTTTCAAAGAGCTAGCACAAACCGTGTTTGATTTAGAGTTCCAACTACATGTATCCATATAGGAGAAAACAGAGTGAAACCTAAACATGAAAAGGGTTACTTCAAAGGAACGGTTTAACGTAGAAGAACGAAATTTAGTGAGCCAAGTAGGATTCATGTACTGATCACTACCTGCAAGTATCATCAAGATTGGGTGAAAAAATGTTTGCTGAGATTTCAGGAAACTCGCAGTTTTTTGTAAGCTTGGCAACCCCTTTCAATGAAAGGGATTCTCGTCATTCTCTGCTTGGGGATACTTCAATAGCACACAAACCATAGCCATAGAACTTGGAACTACATTATTGTGCCAAGTTTCAAAGAGCTAGCACAAACCGTGTTTGATTTAGAGTTCCAACTACACGTATCTATATAGGAGAAAACAGAGTGAAACCTAAACATGAAAACGGTTACTGCAAAGGAACGATTTAACCTAGAAGAAAGAAATTTGGTGAGCCAAGTGGGATTGGTGTACTGATCATTAAATGGAAGTATCATCAAGATTGGGTGAAAAAATGTTTGCTGAGATTTCAGGAAACTCGCAGTTTTTTGGAAGCTTGGCAACCCCTTTCAATGAAAGGGATTCTCGTCAGTCTCTGCTTGGGGCTACTTCAATAGCACACAAACCGTAGCGATAGAACTTGGAACTACATTATTGTGCCAAGTTTCAAAGAGCTAGCACAAACCGTGTTTGATTTAGAGTTCCAACTACATGTATCCATATAGGAGAAAACAGAGTGAAACCTAAACATGAAAATGGTTACTGCAAAGGAACGGTTTAACCTAGAAGAATGAAATTTGGTGAGCCAAGGTGGATTGGTGTACTGATCATTAAATGGAAGTATCATCAAGATTGGGTGAAAAAATGTTAGCTGAGATTTCAGGAAACTCGTAGTTTTTTGGAAGCTTGGCAACCCCTTTCAATGAAAGGGATTCTCGTCAGTCTCTGCTTGGGGCTACTTCAATAGCACACAAACCATAGGGATAGAACTTGGAACTATATTATTGTGCCAAGTTTCAAAGAGCTAGCACAAACCGTGTTTGATTTAGAGTTCCAACTACATGGATCCATATAGGAGAAAACAGAGTGAAACCTAAACATGAAAACGGTTACTGCAAAGGAACGGTTTAACCTAGAAGAACGAAATTTGGTGAGCCAAGTGGGATTGGTGTACTGATCATTAAATGGAAGTATCATCAAGATTGGGTGAAAAAATGTTTGCTGAGATTTCAGGAAACTAGTAGTTTTTTGGAAGCTTGGCAACCCCTTTCAATTAAAGGGATTCTCGTCAGTCTCTGCTTGGGGCTACATCAGTAGCACACAAACCATAGCCATAGAACTTGGAACTACATTATTGTGCCAAGTTTCAAAGAGCTAGCACAAACCGTGTTTGATTTAGAGTTCCAACTACATGTATCCATATAGGAGAAAACAGAGTGAAACCTAAACATGAAAACGGTTACTGCAAAGGAACGGTTTAACCTAGAAGAACGAAATTTGGTGAGCCAAGTGGGATTGGTGTACTGATCATTAAATGGAAGTATCATCAAGATTGGGTTAAAAAATGTTTGCTGAGATTTCAGGAAACTCGCAGTTTTTTGGAAGCCTCCAACCCCTTTCAATGAAAGTGATTCTCGTAGTCTCTGCTTGGGGCTACTTCAATAGCACACAAACCATAGCGATAGATCATGAAACTACATTATTGTGCCAAGTTTCAAAGAGCTAGCACAAACCGTGTTTGATTTAGAGTTCCAACTACATGTATCTATATAGGAGAAAACAGAGTGAAACCTAAATATGAAAACGATTACTGCAAAGGAACGGTTTAACCTAGAAGAACGAAATTTGGTGAGCCAAGTGGGATTGGTGTACTGATCATTAAATGGATGTATCATCAAGACTGGGTGAGAAAATGTTTGCTGAGATTTAAGGAAACTCGCAGTTTTTTGGAAGCCTGGCAACCCCATTCTATGAAAGGGATTCTCGTCAGTCTCTGCTTGGGGCTACTTCAATAGCACACAAACCATAGCGATAGAACTTGGAACTACATTATTGTGCCAAGTTTCAAAGAGCTAGCACAAACCGTGTTTGATTTAGAGTTCCAACTTCATGTATCCATATAGTAGAAAACAGAGTGAAACCTAAACATGAAAACGGTTACTGCAAAGGAACGGTTTAACCTAGAAGAACGAAATTTGGTGAGCCAAGTGGGATTGGTGTACTGATCATTAAATAGAAGTATCATCAAGATTGGGTGAAAAAATGTTTGCTGAGATTTCAGGAAACTCGCAGTTTTTTGGAAGCTTGGCAACCCCTTTCAATGAAAGGGATTCTCGTCAGTCTCTGCTTGGGGCTACTTCAATAGCACACAAACCATAGTGATAGAACTTGGAACTACATTATTGTGCCAAGTTTCAAAGAGCTAGCACAAACCGTGTTTGATTTAGAGTTCCAACTACATGTATCTATATAGGAGAAAACAGAGTGAAACCTAAACATGAAAACGGTTACTGCAAAGGAACAGTTTAACCTAGAAGAACGAAATTTGGTGAGCCAAGTGGGATTGGTGTACTGATCATTAAATGGAAGTATCATCAAGACTGGGTGAAAAAATGTTTGCTGAGATTTCAGGAAACTCGCAGTTTTTTGGAAGACTGGCAACCCCTTTCTATGAAAGGGATTCTCTTCAGTCTCTGCTTTGGGTAGTTCAGTAGCACACAAACCATAGCGATAGAACTTGGAACTACATTATTGTGCCAAGTTTCAAAGAGCTAGCACAAACCGTGTTTGATTTAGAGTTCCAACTACATGTATCCATATAGGAGAAAACAGAGTGAAACCTAAACATGAAAACGGTTACTGCAAAGGAACGGTTTAACCTAGAAGAACGAAATTTGTTGAGCCAAGTGGGATTGGTGTACTGATCATTAAATGGAAGTATCATCAAGATTGGGTTAAAAAATGTTTGCTGAGATTTCAGGAAACTCGCAGTTTTTTGGAAGCCTCCAACCACGTTCAATGAAAGTGATTCTCGTCAGTCTCTGCTTGGGGCTACTTCAATAGCACACAAACCATAGCGATAGAACTTGGAACTTCATTAATGTGCCAAGCTTCAAAGAGCTAGCACAAACCATGTTTGATATAGAGTTCCAACTACATGTATCCATATAGGAGAAAACAGAGTGAAACCTAAACATGAAAACGGTTACTGCAAAGGAACGGTTTAACCTAGAAGAACGAAATTTGGTGAGCCAAGTGGGATTGGTGTACTGATCATTAAATGGAAGTATCATCAAGATTGGGTGAAAAAATGTTTGCTGTGATTTCTGGAAACTCGCAGTTTTTTGGAAGCTTGGCAACCCCTTTCAATGAAAGGGATTCTCGTCAGTCTCTGCTTGGGGCTACTTCAATAGTACACAAACCCTAGCGATAGAACTTGGAACTACATTATTGTGCCAGGTTTCAAAGTGCTAGCACAAACCGTGTTTGATTTAGAGTTCCAACTACATGTATCCATATAGGAGAAAACAGAGTGAAACCTAAATATGAAAACGATTACTGCAAAGGAATGGTTTAACCTAGAAGAACGAAATTTGGTGAGCCAAGTGGGATTGGTGTACTGATCATTAAATAGAAGTATCATCAAGATTGGGTGAAAAAATGTTTGCTGAGATTTCAGGAAACTCGCAGTTTTTTGGAAGCTTGGCAACCCCTTTCAATGAAAGGGATTTTCGTCAGTCTCTGCTTGGGGCTACTTCAATAGCACACAAACCATAGTGATAGAACTTGGAACTACATTATTGTGCCAAGTTTCAAAGAGCTAGCACAAACCGTGTTTGATTTAGAGTTCCAACTACATGTATCCATATAGGAGAAAACAGAGTGAAACCTAAACATGGAAAACGGTTACTGCAAAGGAACGGTTTAACCTAGAAGAACGAAATTTGGTGAGCCAAGTGGGATTGGTGTACTGATCATTAAATGGAAGTATCATCAAGATTGGGTGAAAAAATGTTTGCTGAGATTTCAGGAAACTCGTAGTTTTTTGGAAGCTTGGCAACCCCTTTCCATGAAAGGGATTCTCGTCAGTCTCTGCTTTGGGCTACTTCAATAGCACACAAACCATAGCCATAGAACTTGGAACTACATTATTGTGCAGAGTTTCAAAGAGCTAGCACAAACCGTGTTTGATTTAGAGTTCCAACTACATGTATCTATATAGGAGAAAACAGAGTGAAACCTAAACATGAAAACGGTTACTGCAAAGGAACAGTTTAACCTAGAAGAACGAAATTTGGTGAGCCAAGTGGGATTGGTGTACTGATCATTAAATGGAAGTATCATCAAGACTGGGTGAAAAAATGTTTGCTGAGATTTCAGGAAACTCGCAGTTTTTTGGAAGACTGGCAACCCCTTTCTATGAAAGGGATTCTCTTCAGTCTCTGCTTGGGGTAGTTCAGTAGCACACAAACCATAGCGATAGAACTTGGAAATACATTATTGTGCCAAGTTTCAAAGAGCTAGCACAAACCGTGTTTGATTTAGAGTTCCAACTACATGTATCCATATAGGAGAAAACAGAGTGAAACCTAAACATGAAAACGGTTACTGCAAAGGAACGGTTTAACCTAGAAGAACGAAATTTGGTGAGCCAAGTGGGGATTGGTGTACTGATCATTAAATGGAAGTATCATCAAGATTGGGTTAAAAAATGTTTGCTGAGATTTCAGGAAACTCGCAGTTTTTTGGAAGCCTCCAACCACGTTCAATGAAAGTGATTCTCGTCAGTCTCTGCTTGGGGCTACTTCAATAGCACACAAACCATAAGCGATAGAACTTGGAACTTCATTAATGTGCCAAGCTTCAAAGAGCTAGCACAAACCATGTTTGATATAGAGTTCCAACTACATGTATCCATATAGGAGAAAACAGAGTGAAACCTAAACATGAAAACGGTTACTGCAAAGGAACAGTTTAACCTAGAAGAACGAAATTTGGTGAGCCAAGTGGGATTGGTGTACTGATCATTAAATGGAAGTATCATCAAGATTGGGTGAAAAAATGTTTGCTGTGATTTCAGGAAACTCGCAGTTTTTTGGAAGCTTGGCAACCCCTTTCAATGAAAGGGATTCTCGTCAGTCTCTGCTTGGGGCTACTTCAATAGTACACAAACCCTAGCGATAGAACTTGGAACTACATTATTGTGCCAGGTTTCAAAGTGCTAGCACAAACCGTGTTTGATTTAGAGTTCCAACTACATGTATCCATATAGGAGAAAACAGAGTGAAACCTAAATATGAAAACGATTACTGCAAAGGAACGGTTTAACCTAGAGGAACGAAATTTGGTGAGCCAAGTGGGATTGGTGTACTGATCATTAAATAGAAGTATCATCAAGATTGGGTGAAAAAATGTTTGCTGAGATTTCAGGAAACTCGCAGTTTTTTGGAAGCTTGGCAACCCCTTTCAATGAAAGGGATTCTCGTCAGTCTCTGCTTGGGGCTACTTCAATAGCACACAACCCCTAGCGATAGATCATGAAACTACATTATTGTGCCAAGTTTCAAAGAGCTAGCACAAACCGTGTTTGATTTAGAGTTCCAACTACATGTATCTATATAGGAGAAAACAGAGTGAAACCTAAATATGAAAACGATTACTGCAAAGGAACGGTTTAACCTAGAAGAACGAAATTTGGTGAGCCAAGTGGGATTGGTGTACTGATCATTAAATGGATGTATCATCAAGACTGGGTGAGAAAATGTTGGCTGAGATTTAAGGAAACTCGCAGTTTTTTGGAAGCCTGGCAACCCCATTCTATGAAAGGGATTCTCGTCAGTCTCTGCTTGGGGCTACTTCAATAGCACACAAACCATAGCGATAGAACTTGGAACTACATTATTGTGCCAAGTTTCAAAGAGCTAGCACAAACCGTGTTTGATTTAGAGTTCCAACTACATGTATCCATATAGTAGAAAACAGAGTGAAACCTAAACATGAAAACGGTTACTGCAAAGGAACGGTTTAACCTAGAAGAACGAAATTTGGTGAGCCAAGTGGGATTGGTGTACTGATCATTAAATAGAAGTATCATCAAGATTGGGTGAAAAAATGTTTGCTGAGATTTCAGGAAACTCGCAGTTTTTTGGAAGCTTGGCAACCCCTTTCAATGAAAGGGATTCTCGTCAGTCTCTGCTTGGGGCTACTTCAATAGCACACAAACCATAGTGATAGAACTTGGAACTACATTATTGTGCCAAGTTTCAAAGAGCTAGCACAAACCGTGTTTGATTTAGAGTTCCAACTACATGTATCCATATAGGAGAAAACAGAGTGAAACCTAAACATGAAAACGGTTACTGCAAAGGAACGGTTTAACCTAGAAGAACGAAATTTGGTGAGCCAAGTGGGATTGGTGTACTGATCATTAAATGGAAGTATCATCAAGATTGGGTGAAAAAATGTTTGCTGAGATTTCAGGAAACTCGTAGTTTTTTGGAAGCTTGGCAACCCCTTTCCATGAAAGGGATTCTCGTCCGTCTCTGCTTCGGGCTACTTCAATAGCACACAAACCATAGCCATAGAACTTGGAACTACATTATTGTGCAGAGTTTCAAAGAGCTAGCACAAACCGTGTTTGATTTAGAGTTCCAACTACATGTATCTATATAGGAGAAAACAGAGTGAAACCTAAACATGAAAACGGTTACTGCAAAGGAACAGTTTAACCTAGAAGAACGAAATTTGGTGAGCCAAGTGGGATTGGTGTACTGATCATTAAATGGAAGTATCATCAAGACTGGGTGAAAAAATGTTTGCTGAGATTTCAGGAAACACGCAGTTTTTTGGAAGACTGGCAACCCCTTTCTATGAAAGGGATTCTCTTCAGTCTCTGCTGGGGGTAGTTCAGTAGCACACAAACCATAGCGATAGAACTTGGAACTACATTATAGTGCCAAGTTTCAAAGAGCTAGCACAAACCGTGTTTGATTTAGAGTTCCAACTACATGTATCCATATAGGAGAAAACAGAGTGAAACCTAAACATGAAAACGGTTACTGCAAAGGAACGGTTTAACCTAGAAGAACGAAATTTGGTGAGCCAAGTGGGATTGGTGTACTGATCATTAAATGGAAGTATCATCAAGATTGGGTTAAAAAATGTTTGCTGAGATTTCAGGAAACTCGCAGTTTTTTGGAAGCCTCCAACCACGTTCAATGAAAGTGATTCTCGTCAGTCTCTGCTTGGGGCTACTTCAATAGCACACAAACCATAGCGATAGAACTTGGAACTTCATTAATGTGCCAAGCTTCAAAGAGCTAGCACAAACCATGTTTGATATAGAGTTCCAACTACATGTATCCATATAGGAGAAAACAGAGTGTAACCTAAACATGAAAACGGTTACTGCAAAGGAA
This sequence comes from Urocitellus parryii, assembly GCF_045843805.1. Classification (NCBI taxonomy): domain Eukaryota; kingdom Metazoa; phylum Chordata; class Mammalia; order Rodentia; family Sciuridae; genus Urocitellus; species Urocitellus parryii. The sequence continues at coordinate 19,610 of NW_027552905.1, forward strand.
CAGTTTAACCTAGAAGAACGAAATTTGGTGAGCCAAGTGGGATTGGTGTACTGATCATTAAATGGAAGTATCATCAAGATTGGGTGAAAAAATGTTTGCTGTGATTTCAGGAAACTCGCAGTTTTTTGGAAGCTTGGCAACCCCTTTCAATGAAAGGGATTCTCGTCAGTCTCTGCTTGGGGCTACTTCAATAGTACACAAACCCTAGCGATAGAACTTGGAACTACATTATTGTGCCAGGTTTCAAAGTGCTAGCACAAACCGTGTTTGATTTAGAGTTCCAACTACATGTATCCATATAGGAGAAAACAGAGTGAAACCTAAATATGAAAACGATTACTGCAAAGGAACGGTTTAACCTAGAAGAACGAAATTTGGTGAGCCAAGTGGGATTGGTGTACTGATCATTAAATAGAAGTATCATCAAGATTGGGTGAAAAAATGTTTGCTGAGATTTCAGGAAACTCGAAGTTTCTTGGAAGCTTGGCAACCCCTTTCAATGAAAGGGATTCTCGTCAGTCTCTGCTTGGGGCTACTTCAATAGCACACAACCCCTAGCGATAGATCATGAAACTACATTATTGTGCCAAGTTTCAAAGAGCTAGCACAAACCGTGTTTGATTTAGAGTTCCAACTACATGTATCTATATAGGAGAAAACAGAGTGAAACCTAAATATGAAAACGATTACTGCAAAGGAACGGTTTAACCTAGAAGAACGAAATTTGGTGAGCCAAGTGGGATTGGTGTACTGATCATTAAATGGATGTATCATCAAGACTGGGTGAGAAAATGTTGGCTGAGATTTAAGGAAACTCGCAGTTTTTTGGAAGCCTGGCAACCCCATTCTATGAAAGGGATTCTCGTCAGTCTCTGCTTGGGGCTACTTCAATAGCACACAAAACCATTGCAATAGAACTTGGAACTACATTGTTGTGCCAAGTTTCAAAGAGCTAGCACAAACCGCGTTTGATTTAGAGTTCCAACTACATGTATCCATATAGTAGAAAACAGAGTGAAACCTAAACATGAAAACGGTTACTGCAAAGGAACGGTTTAACCTAGAAGAACGAAATTTGGTGAGCCAAGTGGGATTGGTGTACTGATCATTAAATAGAAGTATCATCAAGATTGGGTGAAAAAATGTTTGCTGAGATTTCAGGAAACTCGCAGTTTTTTGGAAGCTTGGCAACCACTTTCAATGAAAGGGATTCTCGTCAGTCTCTGCTTGGGGCTACTTCAATAGCACACAAACCATAGTGATAGAACTTGGAACTACATTATTGTGCCAAGTTTCAAAGAGCTAGCACAAACCGTGTTTGATTTAGAGTTCCAACTACATGTATCCATATAGGAGAAAACAGAGTGAAACCTAAACATGAAAACGGTTACTGCAAAGGAACGGTTTAACCTAGAAGAACGAAATTTGGTGAGCCAAGTGGGATTGGTGTACTGATCATTAAATGGAAGTATCATCAAGATTGGGTGAAAAAATGTTTGCTGAGATTTCAGGAAACTCGTAGTTTTTTGGAAGCTTGGCAACCCCTTTCCATGAAAGGGATTCTCGTCCGTCTCTGCTTCGGGCTACTTCAATAGCACACAAACCATAGCCATAGAACTTGGAACTACATTATTGTGCAGAGTTTCAAAGAGCTAGCACAAACCGTGTTTGATTTAGAGTTCCAACTACATGTATCTATATAGGAGAAAACAGAGTGAAACCTAAACATGAAAACGGTTACTGCAAAGGAACAGTTTAACCTAGAAGAACGAAATTTGGTGAGCCAAGTGGGATTGGTGTACTGATCATTAAATGGAAGTATCATCAAGACTGGGTGAAAAAATGTTTGCTGAGATTTCAGGAAACTCGCAGTTTTTTGGAAGACTGGCAACCCCTTTCTATGAAAGGGATTCTCTTCAGTCTCTGCTTGGGGTAGTTCAGTAGCACACAAACCATAGCGATAGAACTTGGAACTACATTATTGTGCCAAGTTTCAAAGAGCTAGCACAAACCGTGTTTGATTTAGAGTTCCAACTACATGTATCCATATAGGAGAAAACAGAGTGAAACCTAAACATGAAAACGGTTACTGCAAAGGAACGGTTTAACCTAGAAGAACGAAATTTGGTGAGCCAAGTGGGATTGGTGTACTGATCATTAAATGGAAGTATCATCAAGATTGGGTTAAAAAATGTTTGCTGAGATTTCAGGAAACTCGCAGTTTTTTGGAAGCCTCCAACCACGTTCAATGAAAGTGATTCTCGTCAGTCTCTGCTTGGGGCTACTTCAATAGCACACAAACCATAGCGATAGAACTTGGAACTTCATTAATGTGCCAAGCTTCAAAGAGCTAGCACAAACCATGTTTGATATAGAGTTCCAACTACATGTATCCATATAGGAGAAAACAGAGTGAAACCTAAACATGAAAACGGTTACTGCAAAGGAACAGTTTAACCTAGAAGAACGAAATTTGGTGAGCCAAGTGGGATTGGTGTACTGATCATTAAATGGAAGTATCATCAAGATTGGGTGAAAAAATGTTTGCTGTGATTTCAGGAAACTCGCAGTTTTTTGGAAGCTTGGCAACCCCTTTCAATGAAAGGGATTCTCGTCAGTCTCTGCTTGGGGCTACTTCAATAGCACACAAACCCTAGCGATAGAACTTGGAACTACATTATTGTGCCAGGTTTCAAAGAGCTAGCACAAACCGTGTTTGATTTAGAGTTCCAACTACATATATCTATATAGGAGAAAACAGAGTGAAACCTAAATATGAAAACGATTACTGCAAAGGAACGGTTTAACCTAGAAGAACGACATTTGGTGAGCCAAGTGGGATTGGTGTACTGATCATTAAATGGAAGTATCATCAAGACTGGGTGAAAAAATGTTTGCTGTGATTTCAGGAAACTCGCAGTTTTTTGGAAGCCTGGCAACGCCTTTCTATGAAAGGGATTCTCGTCAGTCTCTGCTTGGGGCTACTTCAATAGCACACAAACCATAGCAATAGAACTTGGAACTACATTATTGTGCCAAGTTTCAAAGAGCTAGCACAAACCGTGTTTGATTTAGAGTTCCAACTACATGTATCCATATAGGAGAAAACAGATTGAAACCTAATCATGAAAACGGTTACTGCAAAGGAACGGTTTAACCTAGAAGAACGAAATTTAGTGAGCCAAGTGGGATTCGTGTACTGATCACTACATGCAAGTATCATCAAGATTGGGTGAAAAATTGTTTGCTGAGATTTCAGGAAACTCGTAGTTTTTTGGAAGCTTGGCAACCCCTTTCAATGAAAGGGATTCTCGTCAGTCTCTGCTTGGGGCTACTTCAATAGCACACAAACCATAGCGATAGAACTTGGAACTACATTATTGTGCCAAGTTTCAAAGAGCTAGCACAAACCATGTTTGATTTAGATTTCCAACTACATGTATCCATATAGGAGAAAACAGAGTGAAACCTAAACATGAAAACGGTTACTGCAAAGGAACGGTTTAACCTAGAAGAACGAAATTTGGTGAGCCAATTGGGATTGGTGTACTGATCATTAAATGGAAGTATCATCAAGATTGGGTGAAAAAATGTTTGCTGAGATTTCTGGAAACTCGTAGTTTTTTGGAAGCTTGGCAACCCCTTTCAATGAAAGGGATTCTCGTCAGTCTCTGCTTGGGGATACTTCAATAGCACACAACCCCTAGCGATAGATCATGAAACTACATTATTGTGCCAAGTTTCAAAGAGCTAGCACAAACCGTGTTTGATTTAGAGTTCCAACTACATGTATCTATATAGGAGAAAACAGAGTGAAACCTAAATATGAAAACGATTACTGCAAAGGAACGGTTTAACCTAGAAGAACGAAATTTGGTGAGCCAAGTGGGATTGGTGTACTGATCATTAAATGGATGTATCATCAAGACTGGGTGAGAAAATGTTGGCTGAGATTTAAGGAAACTCGCAGTTTTTGGAAGCCTGGCAACCCCATTCTATGAAAGGGATTCTCGTCAGTCTCTGCTTGGGGCTACTTCAATAGCACACAAACCATAGCGATATAACTTGGAACTACATTATTGTGCCAAGTTTCAAAGAGCTAGCACAAACCGTGTTTGATTTAGAGTTCCAACTACATGTATCCATATAGTAGAAAACAGAGTGAAACCTAAACATGAAAACGGTTACTGCAAAGGAACGGTTTAACCTAGAAGAACGAAATTTGGTGAGCCAAGTGGGATTGGTGTACTGATCATTAAATAGAAGTATCATCAAGATTGGGTGAAAAAATGTTTGCTGAGATTTCAGGAAACTCGCAGTTTTTTTGGAATCTTGGCAACCCTTTCAATGAAAGGGATTCTCGTCAGTCTCTGCTTGGGGCTACTTCAATAGCACACAACCCCTAGCGATAGATCATGAAACTACATTATTGTGCCAAGTTTCAAAGAGCTAGCACAAACCGTGTTTGATTTAGAGTTCCAACTACATGTATCTATATAGGAGAAAACAGAGTGAAACCTAAATATGAAAACGATTACTGCAAAGGAACGGTTTAACCTAGAAGAACGAAATTTGGTGAGCCAAGTGGGATTGGTGTACTGATCATTAAATGGATGTATCATCAAGACTGGGTGAGAAAATGTTGGCTGAGATTTAAGGAAACTCGCAGTTTTTTGGAAGCCTGGCAACCCCATTCTATGAAAGGGATTCTCGTCAGTCTCTGCTTGGGGCTACTTCAATAGCACACAAACCATAGCGATAGAACTTGGAACTACATTATTGTGCCAAGTTTCAAAGAGCTAGCACAAACCGTGTTTGATTTAGAGTTCCAACTACATGTATCCATATAGTAGAAAACAGAGTGAAACCTAAACATGAAAACGGTTACTGCAAAGGAACGGTTTAACCTAGAAGAACGAAATTTGGTGAGCCAAGTGGGATTGGTGTACTGATCATTAAATAGAAGTATCATCAAGATTGGGTGAAAAAAATGTTTGCTGAGATTTCAGGAAACTCGCAGTTTTTTGGAAGCTTGGCAACCCCTTTCAATGAAAGGGAATCTCGTCAGTCTCTGCTTGGGGCTACTTCAATAGCACACAAACCATAGTGATAGAACTTGGAACTACATTATTGTGCCAAGTTTCAAAGAGCTAGCACAAACCGTGTTTGATTTAGAGTTCCAACTACATGTATCCATAAGGAGAAAACAGAGTGAAACCTAAACATGAAAACGGTTACTGCAAAGGAACGGTTTAACCTAGAAGAACGAAATTTGGTGAGCCAAGTGGGATTGGTGTACTGATCATTAAATGGAAGTATCATCAAGATTGGGTGAAAAAATGTTTGCTGAGATTTCAGGAAACTCGTAGTTTTTTGGAAGCTTGGCAATCCCTTTCCATGAAAGGGATTCTCGTCAGTCTCTGCTTCGGGCTACTTCAATAGCACACAAACCATAGCCATAGAACTTGGAACTACATTATTGTGCAGAGTTTCAAAGAGCTAGCACAAACCGTGTTTGATTTAGAGTTCCAACTACATGTATCTATATAGGAGAAAACAGAGTGAAACCTAAACATGAATACGGTTACAGCAAAGGAACAGTTTAACCTAGAAGAACGAAATTTGGTGAGCCAAGTGGGATTGGTGTACTGATCATTAAATGGAAGTATCATCAAGACTGGGTGAAAAAATGTTTGCTGAGATTTCAGGAAACTCGCAGTTTTTTGGAAGACTGGCAACCCCTTTCTATGAAAGGGATTCTCTTCAGTCTCTGCTTGGGGTAGTTCAGTAGCACACAAACCATAGCGATAGAACTTGGAACTACATTATTGTGCCAAGTTTCAAAGAGCTAGCACAAACCGTGTTTGATTTAGAGTTCCAACTACATGTATCCATATAGGAGAAAACAGAGTGAAACCTAAACATGAAAACGGTTACTGCAAAGGAACGGTTTAACCTAGAAGAACGAAATTTGGTGAGCCAATTGGGATTGGTGTACTGATCATTAAATGGAAGTATCATCAAGATTGGGTTAAAAAATGTTTGCTGAGATTTCTGGAAACTCGTAGTTTTTTGGAAGCTTGGCAACCCCTTTCAATGAAAGGGATTCTCGTCAGTCTCTGCTTGGGGCTACTTCAATAGCACACAACCCCTAGCGATAGATCATGAAACTACATTATTGTGCCAAGTTTCAAAGAGCTAGCACAAACCGTGTTTGATTTAGAGTTCCAACTACATGTATCTATATAGGAGAAAACAGAGTGAAACCTAAATATGAAAACGATTACTGCAAAGGAACGGTTTAACCTAGAAGAACGAAATTTGGTGAGCCAAGTGGGATTGGTGTACTGATCATTAAATGGATGTATCATCAAGACTGGGTGAGAAAATGTTGGCTGAGATTTAAGGAAACTCGCAGTTTTTTGGAAGCCTGGCAACCCCATTCTATGAAAGGGATTCTCGTCAGTCTCTGCTTGGGGCTACTTCAATAGCACACAAACCATAGCGATAGAACTTGATACTACATTATTGTGCAAGTTTCAAAGAGCTAGCACAAACCGTGTTTGATTTAGAGTTCCAACTACATGTATCCATATAGTAGAAAACAGAGTGAAACCTAAACATGAAAACGGTTACTGCAAAGGAACGGTTTAACCTAGAAGAACGAAATTTGGTGAGCCAATTGGGATTGGTGTACTGATCATTAAATGGATGTATCATCAAGACTGGTTGAGAAAATGTTGGCTGAGATTTAAGGAAACTCGCAGTTTTTTGGAAGCCTGGCAACCCCATTCTATGAAAGGGATTCTCGTCAGTCTCTGCTTGGGGCTACTTCAATAGCACACAAACCATAGCGATAGAACTTGGAACTACATTATTGTGCCAAGTTTCAAAGAGCTAGCACAAACCGTGTTTGATTTAGAGTTCCAACTACATGTATCCATATAGTAGAAAACAGAGTGAAACCTAAACATGAAAATGGTTACTGCAAAGGAACGGTTTAACCTAGAAGAACGAAATTTGGTGAGCCAAGTGGGATTGGTGTACTGATCATTAAATAGAAGTATCATCAAGATTGGGTGAAAAAATGTTTGCTGAGATTTCAGGAAACTCGCAGTTTTTTGGAAGCTTGGCAACCCCTTTCAATGAAAGGGATTCTCGTCAGTCTCTGCTTGGGGCTACTTCAATAGCACACAACCCCTAGCGATAGATCATGAAACTACATTATTGTGCCAAGTTTCAAAGAGCTAGCACAAACCGTGTTTGATTTAGAGTTTCAACTACATGTATCTATATAGGAGAAAACAGAGTGAAACCTAAATATGAAAACGATTACTGCAAAGGAACGGTTTAACCTAGAAGAACGAAATTTGGTGAGCCAAGTGGGATTGGTGTACTGATCATTAAATGGATGTATCATCAAGACTGGGTGAGAAAATGTTGGCTGAGATTTAAGGAAACTCGCAGTTTTTTGGAAGCCTGGCAACCCCATTCTATGAAAGGGATTCTCGTCAGTCTCTGCTTGGGGCTACTTCAATAGCACACAAACCATAGCGATAGAACTTGGAACTACATTATTGTGCCAAGTTTCAAAGAGCTAGCACAAACCGTGTTTGTTTTAGAGTTCCAACTACATGTATCCATATAGGAGAAAACAGAGTGAAACCTAAACATGAAAACGGTTACTGCAAAGGAACGGTTTAACCTAGAAGAACGAAATTTGGTGAGCCAAGTGGGATTGGTGTACTGATCATTAAATGGAAGTATCATCAAGATTGGGTGAAAAAATGTTTGCTGAGATTTCAGGAAACTCGTAGTTTTTTGGAAGCTTGGCAATCCCTTTCCATGAAAGGGATTCTCGTCAGTCTCTGCTTCGGGCTACTTCAATAGCACACAAACCATAGCCATAGAACTTGGAACTACATTATTGTGCAGAGTTTCAAAGAGCTAGCACAAACCGTGTTTGATTTAGAGTTCCAACTACATGTATCTATATAGGAGAAAACAGAGTGAAACCTAAACATGAATACGGTTACAGCAAAGGAACAGTTTAACCTAGAAGAACGAAATTTGGTGAGCCAAGTGGGATTGGTGTACTGATCATTAAATGGAAGTATCATCAAGACTGGGTGAAAAAATGTTTGCTGAGATTTCAGGAAACTCGCAGTTTTTTGGAAGACTGGCAACCCCTTTCTATGAAAGGGATTCTCTTCAGTCTCTGCTTGGGGTAGTTCAGTAGCACACAAACCATAGCGATAGAACTTGGAACTACATTATTGTGCCAAGTTTCAAAGAGCTAGCACAAACCGTGTTTGATTTAGAGTTCCAACTACATGTATCCATATAGGAGAAAACAGAGTGAAACCTAAACATGAAAACGGTTACTGCAAAGGAACGGTTTAACCTAGAAGAACGAAATTTGGTGAGCCAATTGGGATTGGTGTACTGATCATTAAATGGAAGTATCATCAAGATTGGGTTAAAAAATGTTTGCTGAGATTTCTGGAAACTCGTAGTTTTTTGGAAGCTTGGCAACCCCTTTCAATGAAAGGGATTCTCGTCAGTCTCTGCTTGGGGCTACTTCAATAGCACACAACCCCTAGCGATAGATCATGAAACTACATTATTGTGCCAAGTTTCAAAGAGCTAGCACAAACCGTGTTTGATTTAGAGTTCCAACTACATGTATCTATATAGGAGAAAACAGAGTGAAACCTAAATATGAAAACGATTACTGCAAAGGAACGGTTTAACCTAGAAGAACGAAATTTGGTGAGCCAAGTGGGATTGGTGTACTGATCATTAAATGGAAGTATCATCAAGATTGGGTTAAAAAATGTTTGCTGAGATTTCAGGAAACTCGCAGTTTTTGGAAGCCTCCAACCACGTTCAATGAAAGTGATTCTCGTCCGTCTCTGCTTGGGGCTACTTCAATAGCACACAAACCATAGCGATAGAACTTGGAACTTCATTAATGTGCCAAGCTTCAAAGAGCTAGCACAAACCATGTTTGATATAGAGTTCCAACTACATGTATCCATATAGGAGAAAACAGAGTGAAACCTAAACATGAAAACAGTTACTGCAAAGGAACAGTTTAACCTAGAAGAACGAAATTTGGTGAGCCAAGTGGGATTGGTGTACTGATCATTAAATGGAAGTATCATCAAGATTGGGTGAAAAAATGTTGGCTGAGATTTAAGGAAACTCGCAGTTTTTTGGAAGCCTGGCAACCCCATTCTATGAAAGGGATTCTCGTCAGTCTCTGCTTGGGGCTACTTCAATAGCACACAAACCATAGCGATAGAACTTGGAACTACATTATTGTGCCAAGTTTCAAAGAGCTAGCACAAACCGTGTTTGATTTAGAGTTCCAACTACATGTATCCATATAGTAGAAAACAGAGTGAAACCTAAACATGAAAATGGTTACTGCAAAGGAACGGTTTAACCTAGAAGAACGAAATTTGGTGAGCCAAGTGGGATTGGTGTACTGATCATTAAATAGAAGTATCATCAAGATTGGGTGAAAAAATGTTTGCTGAGATTTCAGGAAACTCGCAGTTTTTTGGAAGCTTGGCAACCCCTTTCAATGAAAGGGATTCTCGTCAGTCTCTGCTTGGGGCTACTTCAATAGCACACAACCCCTAGCGATAGATCATGAAACTACATTATTGTGCCAAGTTTCAAAGAGCTAGCACAAACCGTGTTTGATTTAGAGTTTCAACTACATGTATCTATATAGGAGAAAACAGAGTGAAACCTAAATATGAAAACGATTACTGCAAAGGAACGGTTTAACCTAGAAGAACGAAATTTGGTGAGCCAAGTGGGATTGGTGTACTGATCATTAAATGGATGTATCATCAAGACTGGGTGAGAAAATGTTGGCTGAGATTTAAGGAAACTCGCAGTTTTTTGGAAGCCTGGCAACCCCATTCTATGAAAGGGATTCTCGTCAGTCTCTGCTTGGGGCTACTTCAATAGCACACAAACCATAGCGATAGAACTTGGAACTACATTATTGTGCCAAGTTTCAAAGAGCTAGCACAAACCGTGTTTGTTTTAGAGTTCCAACTACATGTATCCATATAGGAGAAAACAGAGTGAAACCTAAACATGAAAACGGTTACTGCAAAGGAACGGTTTAACCTAGAAGAACGAAATTTGGTGAGCCAAGTGGGATTGGTGTACTGATCATTAAATGGAAGTATCATCAAGATTGGGTGAAAAAATGTTTGCTGAGATTTCAGGAAACTCGTAGTTTTTTGGAAGCTTGGCAACCCCTTTCCATGAAAGGGATTCTCGTCAGTCTCTGCTTCGGGCTACTTCAATAGCACACAAACCATAGCCATAGAACTTGGAACTACATTATTGTGCAGAGTTTCAAAGAGCTAGCACAAACCGTGTTTGATTTAGAGTTCCAACTACATGTATCTATATAGGAGAAAACAGAGTGAAACCTAAACATGAAAACGGTTACTGCAAAGGAACAGTTTAACCTAGAAGAACGAAATTTGGTGAGCCAAGTGGGATTGGTGTACTGATCATTAAATGGAAGTATCATCAAGACTGGGTGAAAAAATGTTTGCTGAGATTTCAGGAAACTCGCAGTTTTTTGGAAGACTGGCAACCCCTTTCTATGAAAGGGATTCTCTTCAGTCTCTGCTTGGGGTAGTTCAGTAGCACACAAACCATAGCGATAGAACTTGGAACTACATTATTGTGCCAAGTTTCAAAGAGCTAGCACAAACCGTGTTTGATTTAGAGTTCCAACTACATGTATCCATATAGGAGAAAACAGAGTGAAACCTAAACATGAAAACGGTTACTGCAAAGGAACGGTTTAACCTAGAAGAACGAAATTTGGTGAGCCAAGTGGGATTGGTGTACTGATCATTAAATGGAAGTATCATCAAGATTGGGTTAAAAAATGTTTGCTGAGATTTCAGGAAACTCGCAGTTTTTTGGAAGCCTCCAACCACGTTCAATGAAAGTGATTCTCGTCCGTCTCTGCTTGGGGCTACTTCAATAGCACACAAACCATAGCGATAGAACTTGGAACTTCATTAATGTGCCAAGCTTCAAAGAGCTAGCACAAACCATGTTTGATATAGAGTTCCAACTACATGTATCCATATAGGAGAAAACAGAGTGAAACCTAAACATGAAAACAGTTACTGCAAAGGAACAGTTTAACCTAGAAGAACGAAATTTGGTGAGCCAAGTGGGATTGGTGTACTGATCATTAAATGGAAGTATCATCAAGATTGGGTGAAAAAATGTTTGCTGTGATTTCAGGAAACTCGCAGTTTTTTGGAAGCTTGGCAACCCCTTTCAATGAAAGGGATTCTCGTCAGTCTCTGCTTGGGGCTACTTCAATAGCACACAAACCCTAGCGATAGAACTTGGAACTACATTATTGTGCCAGGTTTCAAAGAGCTACCACAAACCGTGTTTGATTTAGAGTTCCAACTACATGTATCTATATAGGAGAAAACAGAGTGAAACCTAAATATGAAAACGATTACTGCAAAGGAACGGTTTAACCTAGAAGAACGAAATTTAGTGAGCCAAGTGGGATTCGTGTACTGATCACTACATGCAAGTATCATCAAGATTGGGTGAAAAATTGTTTGCTGAGATTTCAGGAAACTCGCAGTTTTTTGGAAGCCTGGCAACGCCTTTCTATGAAAGGGATTCTCGTCAGTCTCTGCTTGGGGCTACTTCAATAGCACACAAACCATAGCGATAGAACTTGGAACTACATTATTGTGCCAAGTTTCAAAGAGCTAGCACAAACCGTGTTTGATTTAGAGTTCCAAATACATGTATCCATATAGGAGAAAACTGATTGAAACCTAATCATGAAAACGGTTACTGCAAAGGAACGGTTTAACCTAGAAGAACGAAATTTAGTGAGCCAAGTGGGATTCGTGTACTGATCACTACATGCAAGTATCATCAAGATTGGGTGAAAAATTGTTTGCTGAGATTTCAGGAAACTCGTAGTTTTTTGGAAGCTTGGCAACCCCTTTCAATGAAAGGGATTCTCGTCAGTCTCTGCTTGGGGCTACTTCAATAGCACACAAACCATAGCGATAGAACTTGGAACTACATTATTGTGCCAAGTTTCAAAGAGCTAGCACAAACCATGTTTGATTTAGATTTCCAACTACATGTATCCATATAGGAGAAAACAGAGTGAAACCTAAACATGAAAACGGTTACTGCAAAGGAACGGTTTAACCTAGAAGAACGAAATTTGGTGAGCCAATTGGGATTGGTGTACTGATCATTAAATGGAAGTATCATCAAGATTGGGTGAAAAAATGTTTGCTGAGATTTCTGGAAACTCGTAGTTTTTTGGAAGCTTGGCAACCCCTTTCAATGAAAGGGATTCTCGTCAGTCTCTGCTTGGGGCTACTTCAATAGCACACAACCCCTAGCGATAGATCATGAAACTACATTATTGTGCCAAGTTTCAAAGAGCTAGCACAAACCGTGTTTGATTTAGAGTTCCAACTACATGTATCTATATAGGAGAAAACAGAGTGAAACCTAAATATGAAAACGATTACTGCAAAGGAACGGTTTAACCTAGAAGAACGAAATTTGGTGAGCCAAGTGGGATTGGTGTACTGATCATTAAATGGATGTATCATCAAGACTGGGTGAGAAAATGTTGGCTGAGATTTAAGGAAACTCGCAGTTTTTTGGAAGCCTGGCAACCCCATTCTATGAAAGGGATTCTCGTCATCTCTGCTTGGGGCTACTTCAATAGCACACAAACCATAGCGATAGAACTTGGAACTACATTATTGTGCCAAGTTTCAAAGAGCTAGCACAAACCGTGTTTGATTTAGAGTTCCAAATACATGTATCCATATAGGAGAAAACAGATTGAAACCTAATCATGAAAACGGTTACTGCAAAGGAACGGTTTAACCTAGAAGAACGAAATTTAGTGAGCCAAGTGGGATTCGTGTACTGATCACTACATGCAAGTATCATCAAGATTGGGTGAAAAATTGTTTGCTGAGATTTCAGGAAACTCGTAGTTTTTTGGAAGCTTGGCAACCCCTTTCAATGAAAAGGGATTCTCGTCAGTCTCTGCTTGGGGCTACTTCAATAGCACACAAACCATAGCGATAGAACTTGGAACTACATTATTGTGCCAAGTTTCAAAGAGCAGGCACAAAACCATGTTTGATTTAGATTTCCAACTACATGTATCCATATAGGAGAAAACAGAGTGAAACCTAAACATGAAAACGGTTACTGCAAAGGAACGGTTTAACCTAGAAGAACGAAATTTGGTGAGCCAATTGGATTGGTGTACTGATCATTAAATGGAAGTATCATCAAGATTGGGTGAAAAAATGTTTGCTGAGATTTCTGGAAACTCGTAGTTTTTTGGAAGCTTGGCAACCCCTTTCAATGAAAGGGATTCTCGTCAGTCTCTGCTTGGGGCTACTTCAATAGCACACAACCCCTAGCGATAGATCATGAAACTACATTATTGTGCCAAGTTTCAAAGAGCTAGCACAAACCGTGTTTGATTTAGAGTTCCAACTACATGTATCTATATAGGAGAAAACAGAGTGAAACCTAAATATGAAAACGATTACTGCAAAGGAACGGTTTAACCTAGAAGAACGAAATTTGGTGAGCCAAGTGGGATTGGTGTACTGATCATTAAATGGATGTATCATCAAGACTGGGTGAGAAAATGTTGGCTGAGATTTAAGGAAACTCGCAGTTTTTTGGAAGCCTGGCAACCCCATTCTATGAAAGGGATTCTCGTCAGTCTCTGCTTGGGGCTACTTCAATAGCACACAAACCATAGCGATAGAACTTGATACTACATTATTGTGCCAAGTTTCAAAGAGCTAGCACAAACGGTGTTTGATTTAGAGTTCCAACTACATGTATCCATATAGGAGAAAACAGAGTGAAACCTAAACATGAAAACGGTTACTGCAAAGGAACGGTTTAACCTAGAAGAACGAAATTTGGTGAGCCAAGTGGGATTGGTGTACTGATCATTAAATGGAAGTATCATCAAGATTGGGTGAAAAAATGTTTGCTGAGATTTCAGGAAACTTGTAGTTTTTTGGAAGCTTGGCAACCCCTTTCCATGAAAGGGGATTCTCGTCAGTCTCTGCTTCGGGCTACTTCAATAGCACACAAACCATAACCATAGAACTTGGAACTACATTATTGTGCAGAGTTTCAAAGAGCTAGCACAAACCATGTTTGATTTAGAGTTCCAACTACATGTATCTATATAGGAGAAAACAGAGTGAAACCTAAACATGAAAACGGTTACTGCAAAGGAACAGTTTAACCTAGAAGAACGAAATTTGGTGAGCCAAGTGGGATTGGTGTACTTATCATTAAATGGAAGTATCATCAAGACTGGGTGAAAAAATGTTTGCTGAGATTTCAGGAAACTCGCAGTTTTTTGGAAGACTGGCAACCCCTTTCTATGAAAGGGATTCTCTTCAGTCTCTGCTTGGGGTAGTTCAGTAGCACACAAACCATAGCGATAGAACTTGGAACTACATTATTGTGCCAAGTTTCAAAGAGCTAGCACAAACCGTGTTTGATTTAGAGTTCCAACTACATGTATCCATATAGGAGAAAACAGAGTGAAACCTAAACATGAAAACGGTTACTGCAAAGGAACGGTTTAACCTAGAAGAACGAAATTTGGTGAGCCAAGTGGGATTGGTGTACTGATCATTAAATGGAAGTATCATCAAGATTGGGTTAAAAAATGTTTGCTGAGATTTCAGGAAACTCGCAGTTTTTTGGAAGCTTGGCAACCCCTTTCAATGAAAGGGATTCTCGTCAGTATCTGCTTGGGGCTATTTCAATAGCACACAAACCACAGGCATAGAACTTGGAACTACATTATTGTGCCATGTTTCAAAGAGCTAGCACAAACCGTGTTTGATTTAGAGTTCCAACTACATGTATCCATATAGGAGAAAACAGAGTGAAACCTAAACATGAAAACGGTTAATGCAAAGGAACGGTTTAACCTAGAAGAACGAAATTTGGTGAGCCAAGTGGGATTCGTGTACTGATCACTACCTGCAAGTATCATCAAGATTGGGTGAAAAATGTTTGCTGAGATTTCAGGAAACTCGTAGTTTTTTGGAAGCTTTATATCCCCTTTCAATGAAAGGGATTCTCGTCAGTCTCTGCTTCGGGCTACTTCAATAGCACCCAAACCATAGCGATAGAACTTGGAACTACATTATTGTGCCAAGTTTCAAGAGCTAGCACATACCGTGTTTGATTTAGAGTTCCAACTACATGTATCTATATAGGAGAAAACAGAGTGAAACCTAAACATGAAAACGGTGACTGCAAAGGAACAGTTTAACCTAGAAGAACGAAATTTGGTGAGCCAAGTGGGATTGGTGTACTGATCATTAAATGGAAGTATCATCAAGAATGGGTGAAAAAATGTTTCCTGAGATTTCAGGAAACTCGCAGTTTTTTGGAAGCCTCGCAACCCCTTTCTATGAAAGGGATTCTCTTCAGTCTCTGCTTGGGCTAGTTCAGTAGCACACAAACCATAGCGATAGAACTTGGAAGTACATTATTGTGCCAAGTTTCAAAGAGCTAGCACAAACCGTGTTTAATTTAGAGTTCCAACTACATGTATCCATCTAGGAGAAAACAGAGTGAAACCTAAACATGAAAACGGTTACTGGAAAGGAACGGTTTAACCTAGAAGAACGAAATTTGGTGAGCCAAGTGGATTGGTGTACTGATCATGAAATGGAAGTATCATCAAGATTTGGGTGAAAAAATGTTTGCTGAGATTTCAGGAAACTCGTAGTTTTTTGGAAGCTTGGCAACCCCTTTTCAATGAAAGGGATTCTCGTCAGTCTCTGCTTGGGGCTACTTCAATAGCACACAAACCATAGCCATAGAACTTGGAACTACATTATTGTGCCAAGTTTCAAAGAGCTAGCACAAACCGTGTTTGATTTAGAGTTCCAACTACATGTATCCATATAGGAGAAAACAGAGTGAAACCTAAACATGAAAACGGTTACTGCAAAGGAACGGTTTAACCTAGAAGAACGAAATTTGGTGAGCCAAGTGGGATTCGTGTACTGATCACTACCTGCAAGTATCATCAAGATTGGGTGAAAAAATGTTTGCTGTGATTTCAGGAAACTCGTAGTTTTTTGGAAGCTTGATATCCCCTTTCAATGAAAGGTATTCTCGTCAGTCTCTGCTTGGGGCTACTTCAATAGCACACAAACCATAGCGATAGAACTTGGAACTACATTATTGTGCCAAGTTTCAAAGAGCTAGCACAAACCGTGTTTGATTTAGAGTTCCAACTACATGTATCCATATAGGAGAAAACAGAGTGAAACCTAAACATGAAAACAGTTACTGCAAAGGAACGGTTTAACATAGAAGAACGAAATTTGGTGAGCCAAGTGGGATTCGTGTACTGATCACTACCTGCAAGTATCATCAAGATTGGGTGAAAAATGTTTGCTGAGATTTCAGGAAACTCGTAGTTTTTTGGAAGCTTGGCAACCCCTTTCAATGAAAGGGATTCTCGTCAGTCTCTGCTTGGGGCTACTTCAATAGCACACAAACCATAGCGATAGAACTTGGAACTACATTATTGTGCCAAGTTTCAAAGAGCTAGCACAAACCGTGTTTGATTTAGAGTTCCAACTACATGTATCCATATAGGAGAAAACAGAGTGAAACCTAAACATGAAAACGGTTACTGCAAAGGAACGGTTTAACCTAGAAGAACGAAATTTGGTGAGCCAAGTGGGATTGGTGTACTGATCATTAAATGGAAATATCATCAAGATTGGGTGAAAAAATGTTTGCTGAGATTTCAGGAAACTCGTAGATTTTGGAAGCTTGGCAACCCCTTTCAATGAAAGGGATTCTCGTCAGTCTCTGCTTGGGGCTACTTCAATAGCACACAAACCATAGCGATAGAACTTGGAACTACATTATTGTGCCAAGTTTCAAAGAGCTAGCACAAACCGTGTTTGATTTAGAGTTCCAACTACACGTATCCATATAGGAGAAAACAGAGTGAAACCTAAACATGAAAACGGTTCCTGCAAAGGAACAGTTTAACCTAGAAGAACGAAATTTGGTGAGCCAAGTGGGATTGGTGTACTGATCATTAAATGGAAGTATCATCAAGACTGGGTGAAAAAATGTTTGCTGAGATTTCAGGATACTCGCAGTTTTTTGGAAGCCTGGCAACCCCTTTCTATGAAAGGGATTCTCGTCAGTCTCTGCTTGGGGCTACTTCAATAGCACACAAACCATAGTGATAGAACTTGGAACTACATTATTATGCCAAGTTTCAAAGAGCTAGCACAAACCTTGTTTGATTTAGAGTTCCTACTACATGTATCCATATAGGAGAAAACAGAGTGAAACCTAAACATGAAAACGGTTACTGCAAAGGAACGGTTTAACCTAGAAGAACGAAATTTGGTGAGCCAAGTGGGATTGGTGTACTGATTATTAAATAGAAGTATCATCAAGATTGGGTGAAAAAATGTTTGCTGACATTTCAGGAAACTCGTAGTGTTTTGGAAGCTTGGCAACCCCTTTCAATGAAAGGGATTCTCGTCAGTCTCTGCTTGGGGCTACTTCAATACCACACAAACCATAGCGATAGAACTTGGACCTACATTATTGTGGCAAGTTTCAAAGAGCTAGCACAAACCATGTTTGATTTAGATTTCCAACTACATGTATCCATATAGGAGAAAACAGAGTGAAACCTAAACATGAAAACAGTTACTGCAAAGGAACGGTTTAACCTAGAAGAACGAAATTTGGTGAGCCAAGTGGGATTGGTGTACTGATCATTAAATGGAAGTATCATCAAGATTGGGTGAAAAAATGTTTGCTGAGATTTCTGGAAACTCGTAGTTTTTTGGAAGCTTGGCAACCCCTTTCAATGAAAGGGATTCTCGTCAGTCTCTGCTTGGGGCTACTTCAATAGCACACAAACCCTAGCGATAGATCATGAAACTACATTATTGTGCCAAGTTTCAAAGAGCTAGCACAAACCGTGTTTGATTTAGAGTTCCAACTACATGTATCCACATAGGAGAAAACAGAGTGAAACCTAAACATGAAAACGGTTACTGCAAAGGAACGGTTTAACCTAGAAGAACGAAATATGGTGAGCCAAGTGGGATTGGTGTACTGATCATTAAATAGAAGTATCATCAAGATTGGGTGAAAAAAATGTTTGCTGAGATTTCAGGAAACTCGTAGTTTTTTGGAAGCTTCGCAACCCCTTTCAATGAAAGGGATTCTCGTCAGTCTCTGCTTGGGGCTACTTCAATAGCACACAAACCATAGCGATAGAACTTGGAACTACATTATTGTGCCAAGTTTCAAAGAGCTAGCACAAACCGTGTTTGATTTAGAGTTCCAACTACATGTATCCATATAGGAGAAAACAGAGTGAAATCTAAACATGAAAACGGTTACTGCAAAGGAACAGTTTAACCTAGAAGAACGAAATTTGGTGAGCCAAGTGGGATTGGTGTACTGATCATTAAATGGAAGTATCATCAAGATTGGGTGAAAAATGTTTGCTGAGATTTCAGGAAACTCGTAGTTTTTTGGAAGCTTGGCAACCCCTTTCAATGAAAGGGATTCTCGTCAGTCTCTGCTTGGGGCTACTTCAATAGCACACAAACCATATCGATAGAACTTGGAACTACATTATTGTGCCAAGTTTCAAAGAGCTAGCACAAACCGTGTTTGATTTAGAATTCCAACTACATGTATCCATATAGGAGAAAACAGAGTGAAACCTAAACATGAAAACGGTTACTGCAAAGGAACGGTTTAACCTAGAACAACGAAATTTGGTGAGCCAAGTGGGATTCGTGTACTGATCACTACCTGCAAGTATCATCAAGATTGGGTGAAAAAATGTTTGCTGAGATTTCAGGAAACTCGTAGTTTTTTGGAAGCTTGATAACCCCTTTCAATGAAAGGGATTCTCGTCAGTCTCTGCTTGGGGCTACTTCAAAAGCACACAAATCATAGCGACAGTACTTGGAACTACATTATTGTGCCAAGTTTCAAAGAGCTAGCACAAACCGTGTTTGATTTAGAGTTCCAACTACATGTATCCATATAGGAGAAAACAGAGTGAAACCTAAACATGAAAACGGTTACTGCAAAGGAACGGTTTAACTTAGAAGAACGAAATTTGGTGAGCCAAGTGGGATTGGTGTACTGATCATTAAATGGAAGTATCATCAAGATTGGGTGAAAAAATGTTTGCTGAGATTTCAGGAAACTCGTAGTTTTTTGGAAGCTTGGCAACCCCTTTCAATGAAAGGGATTCTCGTCAGTCTCTTCCTGGGGCTACTTCAATAGCACACAAACCATAGCGATAGAACTTGGAACTACATTATTGTGCCAAGTTTCAAAGAGCTAGCACAAACCGTGTTTGATTTAGAGTTCCAACTACATGTATCCATATAGGAGAAAACAGAGTGAAACCTAAATATGAAAACGATTACTGCAAAGGAACGGTTTAACCTAGAAGAACGAAATTTGGTGAGCCAAGTGGGATTGGTGTACTGATCATTAAATGGAAGTATCATCAAGACTGGGTGAAAAAATGTTTGCTGAGATTTCAGGAAACTCGCAGGTTTTTGGAAGCCTGGCAACCCCATTCTATGAAAGGGATTCTCGTCAGTCTCTGCTTGGGGCTACTTCAATAGCACACAAACCTTAGCGATAGAACTTGGAACTACATTATTGTGCCAAGTTTCAAAGAGCTAGCACAAACCGTGTTTGATTTAGAGTTCCAACTACATGTATCCATATAGGAGAAAACCGAGTGAAACCTAAACATGAAAACGGTTACTGCAAAGGAACGGTTTAACCTAGAAGAACGAAATTTGGTGAGCCAAGTGGGATTCGTGTACTGATCACTACCTGCAAGTATCATCAAGATTGGGTGAAAAAATGTTTGCTGAGATTTCAGGAAACTCGTAGTTTTTTGGAAGCTTGGCAACCCCTTTCAATGAAAGGGATTCTCGTCAGTCTCTTCTTGGGGCTACTTCAATAGCACACAAACCCTAGCGATAGATCATGAAACTACATTATTGTGCCAAGTTTCAAAGAGCTAGCACAAACCGTGTTTGATTTAGAGTTCCAACTACATGTATCTATATAGGAGAAAACAGAGTGAAACCTAAATATGAAAACGATTACTGCAAAGGAACGGTTTAACCTAGAAGAACGAAATTTGGTGAGCCAAGTGGGATTAGTGTACTGATCATTAAATGGAAGTATCATCAAGATTGGGTGAAAAAATGTTTGCTGAGATTTCAGGAAACTCGTAGTTTTTTGGAAGCTTGATAACCCCTTTCAATGAAAGGGATTCTCGTCAGTCTCTGCTTGGGGCTACTTCAAAAGCACACAAATCATAGCGACAGTACTTGGAACTACATTATTGTGCCAAGTTTCAAAGAGCTACCACAAACCGTGTTTGATTTAGAGTTCCAACTACATGTATCTATATAGGAGAAAACAGAGTGAAACCTAAATATGAAAACGATTACTGCAAAGGAACGGTTTAACCTAGAAGAACGAAATTTGGTGAGCCAAGTGGGATTGGTGTACTGATCATTAAATGGATGTATCATCAAGACTGGGTGAAAAAATGTTTGCTGAGATTTAAGTATACTCGCAGTTTTTTGGAAGCCTGGCAACCCCATTCTATGAAAGGGATTCTCGTCAGTCTGTGCTTGGGGCTACTTCAATAGCACACAAACCATAGCGATAGAACTTGGAACTACATTATTATGCCAAGTTTCAAAGAGCTAGCACAAACCTTGTTTGATTTAGAGTTCCTACTACATGTATCCATATAGGAGAAAACAGAGTGAAACCTAAACATGAAAACGGTTACTGCAAAGGAACGGTTTAACCTAGAAGAACGAAATTTGGTGAGCCAAGTGGGATTGGTGTACTGATTATTAAATAGAAGTATCATCAAGATTGGGTGAAAAAATGTTTGCTGACTTTTCAGGAAACTCGTAGTGTTTTGGAAGCTTGGCAACCCCTTTCAATGAAAGGGATTCTCGTCAGTCTCTGCTTGGGGCTACTTCAATACCACACAAACCATAGCGATAGAACTTGGACCTACATTATTGTGGCAAGTTTCAAAGAGCTAGCACAAACCGTGTTTGATTTAGATTTCCAACTACATGTATCCATATAGGAGAAAACAGAGTGAAACCTAAACATGAAAACAGTTACTGCAAAGGAACGGTTTAACCTAGAAGAACGAAATTTGGTGAGCCAAGTGGGATTGGTGTACTGATCATTAAATGGAAGTATCATCAAGATTGGGTGAAAAAATGTTTGCTGAGATTTCTGGAAACTCGTAGTTTTTTGGAAGCTTGGCAACCCCTTTCAATGAAAGGGATTCTCGTCAGTCTCTGCTTGGGGCTACTTCAATAGCACACAAACCCTAGCGATAGATCATGAAACTACATTATTGTGCCAAGTTTCAAAGAGCTAGCACAAACCGTGTTTGATTTAGAGTTCCAACTACATGTATCCACATAGGAGAAAACAGAGTGAAACCTAAACATGAAAACGGTTACTGCAAAGGAACGGTTTAACCTAGAAGAACGAAATATGGTGAGCCAAGTGGGATTGGTGTACTGATCATTAAATAGAAGTATCATCAAGATTGGGTGAAAAAATGTTTGCTGAGATTTCAGGAAACTCGTAGTTTTTTGGAAGCTTGGCAACCCCTTTCAATGAAAGGGATTCTCGTCAGTCTCTGCTTGGGGCTACTTCAATAGCACACAAACCATAGCGATAGAACTTGGAACTACATTATTGTGCCAAGTTTCAAAGAGCTAGCACATACCGTGTTTGATTTAGAGTTCCAACTACATGTATCCATATAGGAGAAAACAGAGTGAAACCTAACATGAAAACGGTTACTGCAAAGGAACGGTTTAACCTAGAAGAACGAAATTTGGTGAGCCAAGTGGGATTGGTGTACTGATCATTAAATAGAAGTATCATCAAGATTGGGTGAAAAAATGTTTGCTGAGATTTCAGGAAACTCGTAGTTTTTTGGAAGCTTGGCAACCCCTTTCAATGAAAGGGATTCTCGTCAGTCTCTGCTTGGGGCTACTTCAATAGCACACAAACCATAGCGATAGAACTTGGAACTACATTATTGTGCCAAGTTTCAAAGAGCTAGCACAAACCGTGTTTGATTTAGAGTTCCAACTACATGTATCCATATAGGAGAAAACACAGTGAAATCTAAACATGTAAACGGTTACTGCAAAGGAACAGTTTAACCTAGAAGAACGAAATTTGGTGAGCCAAGTGGGATTGGTGTACTGATCATTAAATGGAAGTATCATCAAGATTGGGTGAAAAAATGTTTGCTGAGATTTCAGGAAACTCGTAGTTTTTTGGAAGCTTGGCAACCCCTTTCAATGAAAGGGATTCTCGTCAGTCTCTGCTTGGGGCTACTTCAATAGCACACAAACCATAGCGATAGGACTTGGAACTACATTATTGTGCCAAGTTTCAAAGAGCTAGCACAAACCGTGTTTGATTTAGAGTTCCAACTACATGTATCCATATAGGAGAAAACAGAGTGAAACCTAAATATGAAAACGATTACTGCAAAGGAACGGTTTAACCTAGAAGAACGAAATTTGGTGAGCCAAGTGGGATTTGTGTACTGATCATTAAATGGAAGTATCATCAAGACTGGGTGAAAAAATGTTTGCTGAGATTTCAGGAAACTCGCAGTTTTTTGGAAGCCTGGCAACCCCATTCTATGAAAGGGATTCTCGTCAGTCTCTGCTTGGGGCTACTTCAATAGAACACAAACCTTAGCGATAGAACTTGGAACTACATTATTGTGCCAAGTTTCAAAGAGCTAGCACAAACCGTGTTTGATTTAGAGTTCCAACTACATGTATCCATATAGGAGAAAACAGAGTGAAACCTAAACATGAAAACGATTACTGCAAAGGAACGGTTTAACCTAGAAGAACGAAATTTGGTGAGCCAAGTGGGATTCGTGTACTGATCACTACCTGCAAGTATCATCAAGATTGGGTGAAAAAATGTTTGCTGAGATTTCAGGAAACTCGCAGTTTTTTCGAAGCTTGGCAACCCCTTTCAATGAAAGGGATTCTCGTCAGTCTCTGCTTGGGGCTACTTCAATAGCACACAAACCCTAGCGATAGATCATGAAACTACATTATTGTGCCATTTTCAAAGAGCTAGCACAAACCGTGTTTGATTTAGAGTTCCAAATACATGTATCTATATAGGAGAAAACAGAGTGAAACCTAAATATGAAAACGATTACTGCAAAGGAACGGTTTAACCTAGAAGAACGAAATTTGGTGAGCCAAGTGGGATTGGTGTACTGATCATTAAATGGATGTATCATCAAGACTGGTTGAAAAAATGTTTGCTGAGATTTAAGGACACTCGCAGTTTTATGGAAGCCTGGCAACCCCATTCTATGAAAGGGATTCTCGTCAGTCTCTGCTTGGGGCTACTTCAATAGCACACAAACCATAGCGATAGAACTTGGAACTACATTATTGTGCCAAGTTTCAAAGAGCTAGCACAAACCGTGTTTGATTTAGAGTTCCAACTACATGTATCCATATAGGAGAAAACAGAGTGAAACCTAAACATGAAAACGGTTACTGCAAAGGAACAGTTTAACCTAGAAGAACGAAATTTGGTGAGCCAAGTGGGATTGGTGTACTGATCATTAAATGGAAGTATCATCAAGATTGGGTGAAAAAATGTTTGCTGAGATTTCAGGAAAATCGTACTTTTTTGGAAGCTTGGCAACCCCTTTCAATGAAAGGGATTCTCGTCAGTCTCTGCTTGGGGCTACTTCAATAGCACACAAACCATAGCGATAGAACTTGGAACTACATTATTGTGCCAAGTTTCAAAGAGCTAGCACAAACCGTGTTTGATTTAGAGTTCCAACTACATGTATCTATATAGGAGAAAACAGAGTGAAACCTAAATATGAAAACGATTACTGCAAAGGAACGGTTTAACCTAGAAGAACGAAATTTGGTGAGCCAAGTGGGATTGTTGTACTGATCATTAAATGGATGTATCATCAAGACTGGGTGAAAAAATGTTTGCTGAGATTTAAGGATACTCGCAGTTTTTTGGAAGCCTGGCAACCCCATTCTATGAAAGGGATTCTCGTCAGTCTCTGCTTGGGGCTACTTCAATAGCACACAAACCATAGCGATAGAACTTGGAACTACATTATGGTGCCAAGTTTCAAAGAGCTAGCACAAACCGTGTTTGATTTAGCGTTCCAACTACATGTATCCATATTGGAGAAAACAGAGTGAAACCTAAACATGAAAACGGTTACTGCAAAGGAACGGTTTAACCTAGAAGAACGAAATTTGGTGAGCCAAGTGGGATTGGTGTACTGATCATTAAATAGAAGTATCATCAAGATTGGGTGAAAAAATGTTTGCTGAGATTTCAGGAAACTCGCAGTTTTTTCGAAGCTTGGCAACCCCTTTCAATGAAAGGGATTCTCGTCAGTCTCTGCTTGGGGCTACTTCAATAGCACATAAACCCTAGCGGTAGATCATGAAACTACATTATTGTGCCAAGTTTCAAAGAGCTAGCACAAACCGTGTTTGATTTAGAGTTCCAAATACATGTATCTATATAGGAGAAAACAGAGTGAAATCTAAATATGAAAACGATTACTGCAAAGGAACGGTTTAACCTAGAAGAACGAAATTTGGTGAGCCAAGTGGGATTGGTGTACTGATCATTAAATGGATGTATCATCAAGACTGGGTGAAAAAATGTTTGCTGAGATTTAAGGACACTCGCAGTTTTTTGGAAGCCTGGCAACCCCATTCTATGAAAGGGATTCTCGTCAGTCTCTGCTTGGGGCTACTTCAATAGCACACAAACCATAGCGATAGAACTTGGAACTACATTATTGTGCCAAGTTTCAAAGAGCTAGCACAAACCGTGTTTGATTTAGAGTTCCAACTACATGTATCCATATAGGAGAAAACACAGTGAAATCTAAACATGTAAACGGTTACTGCAAAGGAACAGTTTAACCTAGAAGAACGAAATTTGGTGAGCCAAGTGGGATTGGTGTACTGATCATTAAATGGAAGTATCATCAGATTGGGTGAAAAAATGTTTGCTGAGATTTCAGGAAACTCGTAGTTTTTTGGAAGCTTGGCAACCCCTTTCAATGAAAGGGATTCTCGTCAGTCTCTGCTTGGGGCTACTTCAATAGCACACAAACCATAGCCATAGAACTTGGAACTACATTATTGTGCCAAGTTTCAAAGAGCTAGCACAAACCGTGTTTGATTTAGAGTTCCAACTACATGTATCCATATAGGAGAAAACAGAGTGCAACCTAAACTTGAAAACGGTTACTGCAAAGGAACGGTTTAACCTAGAACAACGAAATTTGGTGAGCCAAGTGGGATTCGTGTACTGATCACTACCTACAAGTATCATCAAGATTGGGTGAAAAAATGTTTGCTGAGATTTCAGGAAACTCGTAGTTTTTTGGAAGCTTGATAACCCCTTTCAATGAAAGGGATTCTCGTCAGTCTCTGCTTGGGGCTACTTCAAAAGCACACAAATCATAGCGACAGTACTTGGAACTACATTATTGTGCCAAGTTTCAAAGAGCTAGCACAAACCGTGTTTGATTTAGAGTTCCAACTACATGTATCCATATAGGAGAAAACAGAGTGAAACCTAAACATGAAAAGGGTTACTGCAAAGGAACGGTTTAACGTAGAAGAACGAAATTTAGTGAGCCAAGTGGGATTCATGTACTGATCACTACCTGCAAGTATCATCAAGATTGGGTGAAAAAATGTTTGCTGAGATTTCAGGAAACTCGTAGTTTTTTGGAAGCTTGGCAACCCCTTTCAATGAAAGGGATTCTCGTCAGTCTCTGCTTGGGGCTACTTCAATAGCACACAAACCATAGCGATAGAACTTGGAACTACATTATTGTGCCAAGTTTCAAAGAGCTAGCACAAACCGTGTTTGATTTAGAGTTCCAACTACATGTATCCATATAGGAGAAAACACAGTGAAATCTAAACATGTAAACGGTTACTGCAAAGGAACAGTTTAACCTAGAAGAACGAAATTTGGTGAGCCAAGTGGGATTGGTGTACTGATCATTAAATGGAAGTATCATCAAGATTGGGTGAAAAAATGTTTGCTGAGATTTCAGGAAACTCGTAGTTTTTTGGAAGCTTGGCAACCCCTTTCAATGAAAGGGATTCTCGTCAGTCTCTGCTTGGGGCTACTTCAATAGCACACAAACCATAGCGATAGGACTTGGAACTACATTATTGTGCCAAGTTTCAAAGAGCTAGCACAA
This sequence comes from Urocitellus parryii, assembly GCF_045843805.1. NCBI lineage: Eukaryota > Metazoa > Chordata > Mammalia > Rodentia > Sciuridae > Urocitellus > Urocitellus parryii. The sequence continues at coordinate 46,104 of NW_027552905.1, forward strand.
ACCGTGTTTGATTTAGAGTTCCAACTACATGTATCCATATAGGAGAAAACAGAGTGAAACCTAAATATGAAAACGATTACTGCAAAGGAACGGTTTAACCTAGAAGAACGAAATTTGGTGAGCCAAGTGGGATTTGTGTACTGATCATTAAATGGAAGTATCATCAAGACTGGGTGAAAAAATGTTTGCTGAGATTTCAGGAAACTCGCAGTTTTTTGGAAGCCTGGCAACCCCATTCTATGAAAGGGATTCTCGTCAGTCTCTGCTTGGGGCTACTTCAATAGAACACAAACCTTAGCGATAGAACTTGGAACTACATTATTGTGCCAAGTTTCAAAGAGCTAGCACAAACCGTGTTTGATTTAGAGTTCCAACTACATGTATCCATATAGGAGAAAACAGAGTGAAACCTAAACATGAAAACGATTACTGCAAAGGAACGGTTTAACCTAGAAGAACGAAATTTGGTGAGCCAAGTGGGATTCGTGTACTGATCACTACCTGCAAGTATCATCAAGATTGGGTGAAAAAATGTTTGCTGAGATTTCAGGAAACTCGCAGTTTTTTCGAAGCTTGGCAACCCCTTTCAATGAAAGGGATTCTCGTCAGTCTCTGCTTGGGGCTACTTCAATAGCACACAAACCCTAGCGATAGATCATGAAACTACATTATTGTGCCATTTTCAAAGAGCTAGCACAAACCGTGTTTGATTTAGAGTTCCAAATACATGTATCTATATAGGAGAAAACAGAGTGAAACCTAAATATGAAAACGATTACTGCAAAGGAACGGTTTAACCTAGAAGAACGAAATTTGGTGAGCCAAGTGGGATTGGTGTACTGATCATTAAATGGATGTATCATCAAGACTGGTTGAAAAAATGTTTGCTGAGATTTAAGGACACTCGCAGTTTTATGGAAGCCTGGCAACCCCATTCTATGAAAGGGATTCTCGTCAGTCTCTGCTTGGGGCTACTTCAATAGCACACAAACCATAGCGATAGAACTTGGAACTACATTATTGTGCCAAGTTTCAAAGAGCTAGCACAAACCGTGTTTGATTTAGAGTTCCAACTACATGTATCCATATAGGAGAAAACAGAGTGAAACCTAAACATGAAAACGGTTACTGCAAAGGAACAGTTTAACCTAGAAGAACGAAATTTGGTGAGCCAAGTGGGATTGGTGTACTGATCATTAAATGGAAGTATCATCAAGATTGGGTGAAAAAATGTTTGCTGAGATTTCAGGAAAATCGTACTTTTTTGGAAGCTTGGCAACCCTTTCAATGAAAGGGATTCTCGTCAGTCTCTGCTTGGGGCTACTTCAATAGCACACAAACCATAGCCATAGAACTTGGAACTACATTATTGTGCCAAGTTTCAAAGAGCTAGCACAAACCGTGTTTGATTTAGAGTTCCAACTACATGTATCTATATAGGAGAAAACAGAGTGAAACCTAAATATGAAAACGATTACTGCAAAGGAACGGTTTAACCTAGAAGAACGAAATTTGGTGAGCCAAGTGGGATTGTTGTACTGATCATTAAATGGATGTATCATCAAGACTGGGTGAAAAAATGTTTGCTGAGATTTAAGGATACTCGCAGTTTTTGGAAGCCTGGCAACCCCATTCTATGAAAGGGATTCTCGTCAGTCTCTGCTTGGGGCTACTTCAATAGCACACAAACCATAGCGATAGAACTTGGAACTACATTATGGTGCCAAGTTTCAAAGAGCTAGCACAAACCGTGTTTGATTTAGCGTTCCAACTACATGTATCCATATTGGAGAAAACAGAGTGAAACCTAAACATGAAAACGGTTACTGCAAAGGAACGGTTTAACCTAGAAGAACGAAATTTGGTGAGCCAAGTGGGATTGGTGTACTGATCATTAAATAGAAGTATCATCAAGATTGGGTGAAAAAATGTTTGCTGAGATTTCAGGAAACTCGCAGTTTTTTCGAAGCTTGGCAACCCCTTTCAATGAAAGGGATTCTCGTCAGTCTCTGCTTGGGGCTACTTCAATAGCACATAAACCCTAGCGGTAGATCATGAAACTACATTATTGTGCCAAGTTTCAAAGAGCTAGCACAAACCGTGTTTGATTTAGAGTTCCAAATACATGTATCTATATAGGAGAAAACAGAGTGAAATCTAAATATGAAAACGATTACTGCAAAGGAACGGTTTAACCTAGAAGAACGAAATTTGGTGAGCCAAGTGGGATTGGTGTACTGATCATTAAATGGATGTATCATCAAGACTGGGTGAAAAAATGTTTGCTGAGATTTAAGGACACTCGCAGTTTTTTGGAAGCCTGGCAACCCCATTCTATGAAAGGGATTCTCGTCAGTCTCTGCTTGGGGCTACTTCAATAGCACACAAACCATAGCGATAGAACTTGGAACTACATTATTGTGCCAAGTTTCAAAGAGCTAGCACAAACCGTGTTTGATTTAGAGTTCCAACTACATGTATCCATATAGGAGAAAACACAGTGAAATCTAAACATGTAAACGGTTACTGCAAAGGAACAGTTTAACCTAGAAGAACGAAATTTGGTGAGCCAAGTGGGATTGGTGTACTGATCATTAAATGGAAGTATCATCAGATTGGGTGAAAAAATGTTTGCTGAGATTTCAGGAAACTCGTAGTTTTTTGGAAGCTTGGCAACCCCTTTCAATGAAAGGGATTCTCGTCAGTCTCTGCTTGGGGCTACTTCAATAGCACACAAACCATAGCCATAGAACTTGGAACTACATTATTGTGCCAAGTTTCAAAGAGCTAGCACAAACCGTGTTTGATTTAGAGTTCCAACTACATGTATCCATATAGGAGAAAACAGAGTGAAACCTAAACTTGAAAACGGTTACTGCAAAGGAACGGTTTAACCTAGAACAACGAAATTTGGTGAGCCAAGTGGGATTCGTGTACTGATCACTACCTACAAGTATCATCAAGATTGGGTGAAAAAATGTTTGCTGAGATTTCAGGAAACTCGTAGTTTTTTGGAAGCTTGATAACCCCTTTCAATGAAAGGGATTCTCGTCAGTCTCTGCTTGGGGCTACTTCAAAAGCACACAAATCATAGCGACAGTACTTGGAACTACATTATTGTGCCAAGTTTCAAAGAGCTAGCACAAACCGTGTTTGATTTAGAGTTCCAACTACATGTATCCATATAGGAGAAAACAGAGTGAAACCTAAACATGAAAAGGGTTACTGCAAAGGAACGGTTTAACGTAGAAGAACGAAATTTAGTGAGCCAAGTGGGATTCATGTACTGATCACTACCTGCAAGTATCATCAAGATTGGGTGAAAAAATGTTTGCTGAGATTTCAGAAAACTCGCAGTTTTTTGTATGCTTGGCAACCCATTTCAATGAAAGGGATTCTCGTCAGTCTCTGCTTGGGGCTACTTCAATAGCACACAAACCGTAGCGATAGAACTTGGAACTACATTATTGTGCCAAGTTTCAAAGAGCTAGCACAAACCGTGTTTGATTTAGAGTTCCAACTACATGCATCCATATAGGAGAAAACAGAGTGAAACCTAAACATGAAAATGGTTACTGCAAAGGAACGGTTTAACCTAGAAGAATGAAATTTGGTGAGCCAAGGTGGATTGGTGTACTGATCATTAAATGGAAGTATCATCAAGATTGGGTGAAAAAATGTTAGCTGAGATTTCAGGAAACTCGTAGTTTTTTGGAAGCTTGGCAACCCTTTCAATGAAAGTGATTCTCGTCAGTCTCTGCTTGGGGCTAGTTCAATAGCACACAAACCATAGCGATAGAACTTGGAACTACATTATTGTGCCAAGTTTCAAAGAGCTAGCACAAACCATGTTTGATTTAGAGTTCCAACTACATGTATCCATATAGGAGAAAACAGAGTGAAACCTAAACATGAAAACAGTTACTGCAAAGGAACGGTTTAACCTAGAACAACGAAATTTGGTGAGCCAAGTGGGATTGGTGTACTGATCATTAAATGGAAGTATCATCAAGATTGGGTGAAAAAATGTTTGCTGAGATTTCAGGAAACTCGTAGTTTTTTGGAAGCTTGGCAACCCCTTTCAATGAAAGGGATTCTCATCAGTCTCTGCTTGGGGCTACTTCAATAGCACACAAACCTTAGCGATAGAACTTGGAACTACATTATTGTGCCAAGTTACAAAGAGCTAGCACAAACCGTGTTTGATTTAGAGTTCCAACTACATGTATCCATATAGGAGAAAACAGAGTGAAACCTAAATATGAAAACGATTACTGCAAAGGAACGGTTTAACCTAGAAGAACGAAATTTGGTGAGCCAAGTGGGATTGGTGTACTGATCATTAAATGGAAGTATCATCAAGACTGGGTGAAAAAATGTTTGCTGAGATTTCAGGAAACTCGCAGTTTTTTGGAAGCCTGGCAACCCCATTCTATGAAAGGGATTCTCGTCAGTCTCTGCTTGGGGCTACTTCAATAGCACACAAACCTTAGCGATAGAACTTGGAACTACATTATTGTGCCAAGTTTCAAAGAGCTAGCACAAACCGTGTTTGATTTAGAGTTCCAACTACATGTATCCATATAGGAGAAAACAGAGTGAAACCTAAATATGAAAACGATTACTGCAAAGGAACGGTTTAACCTAGAAGAACGAAATTTGGTGAGCCAAGTGGGATTGGTGTACTGATCATTAAATGGAAGTATCATCAAGACTGGGTGAAAAAATGTTTGCTGAGATTTCAGGAAACTCGCAGTTTTTTGGAAGCTTGGCAACCCCTTTCAATGAAAGGGATTCTCGTCAGTCTCTGCTTGGGGCTACTTCTATAGCACACAAACCATAGCGATAGAACTTGGAACTACATTATTGTGCCAGGTTTCAAAGAGCTAGCACAAACCGTGTTTGATTTAGAGTTCCAACTACATGTATCCATATAGGAGAAAACAGAGTGAAACCTAAACATGAAAAAGATTACTGCAAAGGAACGGTTTAACCTAGAAGAACGAAATTTGGTGAGCCAAGTGGGATTCGTGTACTGATCACTACCTGCAAGTATCATCAAGATTGGGTGAAAAAATGTTTGCTGAGATTTCAGGAAACTCGCAGTTTTTTCGAAGCTTGGCAACCCCTTTCAATGAAAGGGATTCTCGTCAGTCTCTGCTTGGGGCTACTTCAATAGCACACAAACCATAGCGATAGAACTTGGAACTACATTATTGTGCCAAGTTTCAAAGAGCTAGCACAAACCGTGTTTGATTTAGAGTTCCAACTACATGTATCCATATAGGAGAAAACAGAGTGAAACCTAAACATGAAAACAGTTACTGCAAAGGATCGATTTAACCTAGAAGAACGAAATTTGGTGAGCCAATTGGGATTGGTGTACTGATCATTAAATGGAAGTATCATCAAGATTGGGTGAAAAAATGTTTGCTGAGATTTCAGGAAACTCGTAGTTTTTTGGAAGCTTGGCAACCCCTTTCAATGAAAGGGATTCTCGTCAGTCTCTGCTTGGGGCTACTTCAATAGCACACAAACCGTAGCGATAGAACTTGGAACTACATTATTGTGCCAAGTTTCAAAGAGCTAGCACAAACCGTGTTTGATTTAGAGTTCCAACTACATGTATCCATATAGGAGAAAACAGACTGAAACCTAAACATGAAAATGGTTACTGCAAAGGAACGGTTTAACCTAGAAGAATGAAATTTGGTGAGCCAAGGTGGATTGGTGTACTGATCATTAAATGGAAGTATCATCAAGATTGGGTGAAAAAATGTTAGCTGAGATTTCAGGAAACTCGTAGTTTTTTGGAAGCTTGGCAACCCCTTTCAATGAAAGGGATTCTCGTCAGTCTCTGCTTGGGGCTACTTCAATAGCACACAAACCATAGCGATAGAACTTGGAACTACATTATTGTGCCAAGTTTCAAAGAGCTAGCACAAACCGTGTTTGATTTAGAGTTCCAACTACATGTATCCATATAGGAGAAAACAGAGTGAAACCTAAACATGAAAACAGTTACTGCAAAGGAATGGTTTAACCTTGAAGAACGAAATTTGGTGAGCCAAGTGGGATTAGTGTACTGATCATTAAATGGAAGTATCATCAAGACTGGGTGAAAAAATATTTGCTGAGATTTCAGGAAACTCGCAGTTTTTTGGAAGCCTGGCAACCCCATTCTATGTAAGGGATTCTCGTCAGTCTCTGCTTGGGGCTACTTCAATAGCACACAAACCTTAACGATAGAACTTGGAACTACATTATTGTGCCAAGTTTCAAAGAGCTAGCACAAACCGTGTTTGATTTAGAGTTCCAACTACATGTATCCATATAGGAGAAAACAGAGTGAAACCTAAACATGAAAACGGTTACTGCAAAGGAACGGTTTAACCTAGAAGAACGAA